>NC_069503.1:141133448-141180948 GCF_027579735.1 Bombina bombina | reverse complement strand
TGATGGTTAAAATAAATAAATAACTACAAGTACTACTAGCCGTTTGTACACCTTGTGCAATCATAATGTTATGTTATATGAATTATAATGTGCGATCCACGGTATTTTCTCATTTCATTTGATGAACACATAAAAATCGCAACTTTCTAAAATGACAAAAAGAAACATATTAAAGGGATATGAAACCTGCAATTTTTATTTTATGATTCAGAAAGAGCATGTGCTTTTAAGTAACTTTTTAATTTAATTTTATTATTAATTTTTCTTCATTCTCTTGGTATCTTTTGATGAAAAGCAAAGACATGTGCCTAGGAGCCGGCCCTTTTTTTGGAGCACTATATAGGAGCAGTTATGCAAGAATGTTATCCATTTGCAAGACCACTAGATAGCAGCACTATTTCCTGCAATGTAGTGCTCCTGATGCCTACCTAGGTATCGCTTCAACACAAAATATCATGGGAATGAAGCAAATTTGATAACAGAAGTTAATTGGAAACTTTTTTAAAAATGGTTTGTTCTGTCTGACTCAAGAAATGACAATTATGGGTTTTATATCCTTTTAAATGAAAATGGAATAGCATTTCTTTACATTACATAATCATTGAGGGCTAGATTACAAGTGGAGCACTAAATTATCACGCACCCGCAAACGGGCAAATACACAGTCCTACCCCTTAGCAAGATGGACAGCTATCAAGGTCAACTGTGCCTTTTAGAGAATCATGTGATGTGCCTCATACTACTGATTATTACTATTTTGTCAGCAGCGCTAATTTGCTCCTCTGAGCAGACAATTTAAGAGAAACTGGCCCAAAGCGTGAAATGAGTGCATCATTTACTGTATAACAGGACCCTTTCTTAGAGCTACTTTTCCTGTTCAAATTTTAATTTAAATTGTCAAATGTATCATTAATATTTTCATCATGGCTGGCGCATATAAATGTGTCACTTTAAAACACACAATAATAATAATATAATTCCTTAAAGTGCCACAGGTCCAGGTAAGGTTACAGGGTACCCTCTGTCTGCTGTACCCCTCCAGAGGACTTTTTTGAGTTGTCCACCCACCAGAAGTTTCCAAAACCCACATTTTTAATACTAATACTTCCCTCTACACAAACATGAATCTTACAGCATTTTCCTGATATCTCTAAACCATAATATTTCCCAATTTTCTTTTTTTATTGCTCTCAGCATTGCTCTATGAAAAATAAGAATGTGCCACTAAGCATAATATTAAGTAATTTGAACAAATGATCATTTATTACAATTGTCTATGTACTGTTGAAGGCAAAATGGTTTGTGCCAATTACTTAATGCTAAAAGATTCTAAAAATAAAAGCAACCCGTGCTGGAACATTCACTATTGTAAAATATGTTATTAAATTATGGATAACCTCTCTACCCTCTGTGGGGTGCCCAGATAGTAAAACAACACTTCTGCCAACTCACGACTGAAATCAAGCCAGCTCTGCTGTTAACCTTGACATCAATTACATATGGCACAAAAATAAGATTATATCATATTGTATTAAAGGAAGCTAACATAAGGGCTATTAAGCCATTTTATTCACAATAAGTGAAGTGGTAATATCAACTAAAACTATTCAAGTTTGTGATGATGATGTTTGATGTTTCTACAGTACAAGTTGGTATAGATATAGATAGATCAATGATAGATAGATATTTTTTTATAAGTTGCTGTTCAATATGCAACACAAAAATGTATCAAATAATTTCATTATTACTGAATGTTAGTGAAATTGGAGATGTATATTGGGTGTTTTTAGGGTATAATTCTATATTTACATAATCCAGAGAAACACTCTCTGACTATTGGTACATCCACCATATATATCACAGATGAACATTTTTGTTTTGTTACAAATGCAAGATTTATGGCATTTTTCTTTATTAATTTCCAATGGTTTGTGGTTCCACCAAATGAACAAATAAACAAAAAAGACAAACAAATGAGCAAATGTATTCATTCATGTTACTTTCTATATAGTAGTCTGCAGTTATACTGCAGAAAGATTTCTCACATGTTTATTGTTATTTTCATCATTATACACACTGTACAAAGGGTTTCACCCAAACATCTTTAATGTAAGGGATAGTCAATTGTAGCGTTGTTTACAATACATACAGAAAGAGAAGTTCTCTACCACAAACAAACAACAGCTCGGTAGCTTGTTCTATGGTGAGTTACCACCTAGGAGCAACTTTTTTAGTCCAATTGTGCTTTTAACAGAGGAGAACTTTCCAGAAGTATATCAGTCTGGTCCCACCTAGTAAGGTCAATCATGTCCCAAAATGCAAGGCAATCCTCCTCTGAACAAGGAACATGGAAAATTGTCCTCTAAGCACATTGGTCAAGGAGTCCATGGCCTCTAGTTATCAAGCCGTCAACCGCAAATACACTGGAATTCCGCAGCGTATTTGTGGCGAAGCTGATTCACCATAGTTATCAAAGGCTAGAGACCGGCAAAAGTAGAATATAGTGACATAAGCTTCGATCCGCCGGTCTCAGTCCGACACAGATCAATTCTTACGTCACTCCAGATGTGCCGAACGCAAGTTCGGCACAATCTGACTACTTTTGCTAGTTATCAAATAACTAGCAGGTACGCTCGGCACTATTCCGGCCCAGCGTACCTGGTTTTCAATCTGCCACCCTGGAGGCGGCGGATCCCATAGGTATCAATGGGAGTCTGGCAGCAGCGAAAGCTCATGTTCGCTGCTGCCCGATATCCCATTGATTTCTGTGGGAGATGTCTGCACCTAACACCCTAACATGTACCCCTAGTCTAAACACCCCTAAATTGCCCCCCCTACACCGCCGCCGCCTATATAATAGTTATTAACCTCTAAATCACCGCTCCCGGACCCCGCCGCAACTAAATTAAATGTTTAACCCCTAAACCGCCGCTCCCGGACCCCGCCGCAACTAAATTAAATGTTTAACCCCTAAACCGCCGCTCCCGCACCACCGCCGCCACCTATATTAAACTTATTAACCCCTAAACCTAAGTCTAACACTAACACCCCCCTAACTTAAATATTATTTAAATAAATCTAAATACATATTACAATTATTAACTAAATTATTCCTATTTAAAACTAAATACTTACCTGTAAAATAAACCCTAAAATAGCTAAAATATAACTAATAATTATATTGTAGCTATTTTAGGATTTATTTTTATTTTACAGGCAACTTTGTATTTATTTTAACTAGGTACAATAGCTATTAAATAGTTATTAACTATTTAATAGCTACCTAGTTAAAATAACTACAAAATTACCTGAAAAATAAAACATAACCTAAGTTAGAAATACACCTAACACTACACTATCATTAAATTAATTAAAAACATTAACTACAATTACCTAAAATTAAATACAATTAAATAAACTAAACTATAGTACAAAAAAACAAAACACTAAATTACAGAAAATAATAAAAAATTACAAGAACTTTAAACTAATTACACCTAATCTAAGCCCCCTAATAAAATAAAAAAGCCCCCGAAAATAATAAAATGCCCTACCCTATACTAAATTACAAAGTAATCAGCTCTTTTTACCAGCCCTTAAAAGGGCTTTTTGCGGGGCATTGCCCCAAAGTAATCAGCTCTTTTACCTGTAAAAAAAAATACAACCCCCCCAACATTACAACCCACCACCCACACACCCCTACTCTAAAAGCCACCCAAACCCCCCTTAAAAAACCTAACACTAACCCCCTGAAGATCACCCTACCTTGAGCCGTGTTCACCCAGACAGGCCGAATTCTTCATCCAAGCGGGGCAGAAGAGGTCCTCCATCCAGCCGAAGTCTTCATCCAAGCGGCGTCTTCTATCTTCAATCATCCGGAGCAGAGCAGAGCCATCTTCCATCTAGCCGACGTGGAGCCATCTTCTTCCAATGACGTCCTAACACCAAATGCCTGATCCTTTAAATGACGTCATCCAAGATGGCGTCCCTCGAATTCCGATTGGCTGATAGGATCCTATTAACCAATCGGAATTTGAAGGACGCCATCTTGGATGACATCATTTAAGGACCAGTCATTCAGTGTTAGGACGTCGTTGGAAGAAGATGGCTTTGCGTCGGCTGGATGGAAGATGGCTCTGCTCCGCTCCGGATGATTGAAGATAGAAGTCGCCGCTTGGAGGAAGACTTCGGCCGGATGGAGGACCTCTTCTGCTCTGCATGGATGAAGAATTTGGCCCGGCTGGGTGAACTCGGATCAAGGTAGGGTGATCTTTAGGGGGTTAGTGTTAGGTTTTTTTAAGGGGGGTTTGGGTGCGTTTTAGTAGTAGGGGTTTGTGGGTGGTGGGTTGTAATGTTGGGGGGTTGTATTTCTTTTTACAGGTAAAAGAGCTGATTACTTTGGGGCAATGTCCCGCAGAAAGCCCTTTTAAGGGCTGGTAAAAGAACTGATTACTTTGTAATTTAGTATAGGGTAGGGCATTTTATTATTTTGGGGGGCCTTTTTATTTTATTAAGGGGCTTAGATTAGGTGTAATTAGTTTAAAGTTCTTGTAATTTTTTTTTTATTTTCTGTAATTTAGTGTTTGTTTTGTTTGTACTATAGTTTAGTTTATTTAATTGTATTTAATTTTAGGTAATTGTAGTAAATTTTTTAAATTAATTTAATGATAGTGTAGCGTTAGGTGTATTTATAACTTAGGTTAGGTTTTATTTTACAGGTAATTTTGTAGTTATTTTAACTAGGTAGCTATTAAATATTTAATAACTATTTAATAGCTATTGTACCTAGTTAAATAAATACAAAGTTGCTGGTAAAATAAAAATAAATCTTAAAATAGCTACAATGTAACTATTAGTTATATTGTAGCTATTTTAGGGTTTATTTTACAGGTAAGTATTTAGTTTTAAATAGGAATAATTTAGTTAATAATTGTAATATGTATTTAGATTTATTTAAATAATATTTAAGTTAGGGGGGGTGTTAGTGTTAGACTTAGGTTTAGGGGTTAATAAGTTTAATATAGGTGTCGGCGGGGTCTGGGAGCGGCGGTTTAGGGGTTAAACATTTAATTTAGTTGCGGTGGGGTCCGGGAGCAGCGGCTTAGGGGTTAAACATTTAATTTAGTTGCAGCAGGGTCCGGGAGCGGTGGTTTAGGGGTAAAACAATTTATTTAGTTGCGGCGGGGTCCGGGATCTGCAGGATAGGGGTTATTAACTTTAATATAGGTGGCAGCGGTATAGGGGGCGGCAGATTAGGGGTTAATAGGTATAATGTAGGTGGTGGCAGGGTCTGGGAGCGGCGGTTTAGGGGGTAATAACTTTATTTAGGTGCGGGGGGCTCCGGGAGCGGTGGTTTAGGGGTTAATACATATAATGTAGGTTGTGGCGGGGTCCAGGAGCGGCGGTTTAGGGGGTAATAACTTTATTTAGGTGCGGGGGCTCCGGGAGCGGCGGTTTAGGGGGTAAAACAGTATAGTTTAGTGTGGGTGCTTAGTGACAGGCTAGCAAGAAAGCTGCGAAGAAGCCGATGAGCAGCGAGATCGATGACTATCAGTTAACAACAGTCCGCTGCTCATCGCACCGTACTTGGTGCGCGGCTTCTTGACAGCTTTCTTGATAACTTTGTAGAACTTATTCAGGTCCGCGGCGGCGATGGCAGGCGAGCTTAGGCGAGCGTATTGGGCCGGCAAATGCAGGTAAGTAGAAGGCTTGATACATAGAGGCCCATGTCTGGTTTCCCCATCATTCTTAGGGAGACTTCCCCAGGGTCATACAACAAATGCATACAGAGAGAGAAGAATTCTGCCAGGAGCAAACAAAAGCTCACGGGTGATGTACTACCTAGAAACAGCCTCTTTTAGCCCATTTGTGTTTTCCCCCCCGAAGAAAACTTTCCTGATGTATTTCAGTTGGATCCAGCCTTGTAAATTCAATCTAGCCTTGACAATACTTTAGAAAAAGCTGATCAAATATTTAATCTACCAAAATCCCCATAAACTTTAATGGTAAATTTTATATAATACATTTAGATAGACTTTTCCAAAGGGTTATGATTGACTCCTGTATTAGTAGTTTACATTTCTTTCATTTAAAACTGATTATGTTTCTGGAGAGAAACTAAATTGCAATGGAAAATTAAACTAAACATATTTAACGTGTGATCTCTATTAAAAATCTTTCTGTGGCCAAGATTTATTTGGAAAGGGATTGTGATCACTTACAAAACATTCTCAGCTTTCCACACTAGTTTTTTATAACACAAAACACGTTAACTTCTTTTTTAGAAAACAGCACTATTAGGTTGAACTATAAATTTAATAAACAACAGAATTTCAAGAAAAAATTTCAGACAAACCAAATTTGAGTAATAAAGAATTTCAGACTAAACAATATTTTTTTCAGAGCTAATGATTTGTTGGAAGCAATTTTTTTGTCCTTGCATATCTCATATATATATATACAGGTGGCCCTCCGTTTAAGTCGGTTTAATTTGCACCGTTTCAGAATAAAAACCTTTTTTTTAGTCATGTGACTGCTATTGAAAAGCATTGAGAAAGCAGTGCATTGATTAAAATAGCCAGTAGGTGGAGCTGTCTGCTTGTGTTGCAGAAAAGATACACACAAGCAGGCTGAAATGAATCAGTGTAGCTAGCTAGACATGAGCTATCAAGCAGTTTTTATAGGAGCAAGATCTTCCTGTCTATAAATCAGTCCAGATTGGAATGCTGTTTGCAGAAAAATGCAAGAAAAGTTTGTGTTGTGTGATTATTTCATAAGGTTTATAATGCAGTTTAGCAAATGTTTTTGTTCATTTAACTTAGTTTAATTATATATTCTGTGTTGTGTGATTATTTGATACTGTTTATAATGCTGTTTAGCATTTAAAGTCTTCATTTCAAAGCTTTAAAAGTAATGTATTAGGTGCTACTTATGACAATTTTGAGAGGGGCCTGGAACCTAACTCCCTCACTTCCATTGACTTACATTATAAACTGGGTTTCAATTTACAACAGTTTCGATTTACAACCATTCCTTCTGGAACCTAACCTCGGAGTAAACTGAGGGCTACCTGTATATATGTATATATATATATATATATATATATATATGAAAAAGTAAGAAACAAGACACAGGAAGCTGCTGATTCAAACCAGAGAAGGCTTTTATTAGTAAATAACTGTCTCTGTATATCACATGAATCAAATATTAATGTATATAGAACAAAAAATATGAATTAAAGAAATCCAAAAAAACCACCTAGGAAAAATCAGGCCTGATGTAACCAAAATATACCGGTATATATACTGAGAATTAAAGGCCTAGACCATAATTCACCTCTATTAAGTGTTAAGAATAAATCATAAAGCAAGTGAACAAAATAGTATCAACACACAGTAACAAGATGTCAGTAGAATATCAATATGCAACATATAAAAGCAACTATAACTTGCGATCAGAAGCCCAGCAACATATATATGCCAGTTAGACGTAACACAGATGAAATGTAATAGCACATAGTCACTGTAGCTGAATGGTTAGTTAAAGCAGTGTGTTAATAGTCAGCGTTAGACTTGTCTTCACTTCAAAGGCAGCTTGTTGTAACATTAATAGCAAAATGATGCACAGTCATTAGAAGCAAAAGCCGATGTTAAGCACACTATTGTAGCGGCACTTCAAGGTGACTTGTTATAGCGGTACTTGCTCACAGACAAAACAGCGGTGATATGATCACAATGAAGCAAGCACAGTAGGAACAAACAATTCAGCAAAGCGTCCTTATTGAATAGACAAAAGAGACCAGGATCAAAGGCTTAAAGCCCACAGCTCACCAAACCAGACTCGACGTCTCCCGCTCACCAGACCAGGCTAGTGTGTCTTCCGCGGTATTGATGCCACTATCCGTCTCCGTCCAGACCACTTTGCAGGTATACTCCAGCTGTACCATAAAACCGGCCAAACTTTTCCCAGGTTCACGTTCAACGCCTCACCTGCTTAGAGGCGTCACCTTCACGCAAAGCACGTTTCACCCTCTGAAATTTAAAATTGGGCTTTCTCAAGCGTCATACTATTGGTTGCTCAATGGCAACTTTTATAGGCTAATCCTTAATTGTAAATTGGTGAAATATCTGCACAGGATTCCTTATTATATCACAAATATATTTGTAATAACAATTTCTCCAAATATTAATTAGAAATATACTAAAATATATCTATATACATATAATTTGAGTAAAGTTAAACTTTACTCAAATTATATGTATATAGATATATTTTAGTATATTTCTAATTAATATTTGGAGAAATTGTTATTACAAATATGTGCTTAACATCGGCTTTTGCTTCTAATGACTGTGCATCATTTTGCTATTAATGTTACAACAAGCTGCCTTTGAAGTGAAGACAAGTCTAACGCTGACTATTAACACACTGCTTTAACTAACCATTCAGCTACAGTGACTATGTGCTATTACATTTCATCTGTGTTACGTCTAACTGGCATATATATGTTGCTGGGCTTCTGATCGCAAGTTATAGTTGCTTTTATATGTTGCATATTGATATTCTACTGATATCTTGTTACTGTGTGTTGATACTATTAGAATAGATTTGGTTTGCAATTTAGTCTGTGCTGGATTAACTCATCTGACGTTTTTCTTACTTTTTCATATTGAGAGATTTATGAGTTCCGTGCACTGGTTCATCTGCAAATACTTTGTCAGTCAGGTGTTCCATTACTAATCACCATAATATCCTTTGTAGCGGGTTCTATTAGTATATATATATATATATATATATATATATATATATATATATATATATATATATATACATATACATATGTTAAAGCAAGAGTTATTTGGTAAAGTCTTTGTAATTACAAAGACAATACTGGAAGGCGCTACTGCTGGCAATATATATAAGTGAAGCTGCTGGAGTTGTACAAAATATGTGTAGTTGGGAAGCCCTCGCTTTCAACTACACAACAAGAAATAAAAGGACGGAAGTGGTAGTACTCTACACAGCGCTACACCCACAAAAAACTATTCAGAAGAAAAGAGTAGAAATGTAATATACGAACAACAACAATGTATCAATGAATTGGCTAAATGTAATTAAGCCACAGCCTCATTCAATGAATTTGAATACTGTCTCTGACTCCAAGATACAAAATATCTAAATATCAAAACATGACGGTCCTCAAATGTATATATATATATATATATATATATATATATATATATATATATAATTAATTAATCAGTCCTTCTAAAAGTGTTAGAAATAGATGTAAATAAACAGAGAAGTCAAACACTTTCAAGAAATTAATCACGATCATATCAAGAAAGGTATTAAATGGCTGATTGAAGCTCCCCTCCGTTCCTCCTGGCATGAGTCCCATTTAAAATTACTCAATAACGCTTAGTCCCATTTAAAATTACTCAATAACGCTTATATCTCACCAAGAAGATAAGAAGATTAGCCCTATGGACCCAGGAAAATACTGGCCTTTGCTATAAATGCTCCATGGCTAGGGCAGACTTGATACATTGTTTTTGGTACTGTCCAAAAATAAGGCAATTCTAGCAGAAGGTCAATTTCTGGTTAAGTAAATTTTGCCCTGAGTACTTGCCTAAAATTATTTTCCTTCTAAGTGTAGAAGTTCAGAACTATGATTTGATTAACACTATTATATTAATTGCTTGTAATTTAATATTAAGAAACTGGAAACATCGGAAACCGCCACCTTTTAGTTTATTTATGGAAGCTGTGAAACAACAGATTATTTTTGAGCAACATAATATCTCAAAGTTACATAACAAACAAATTCAACGTTTTTTCATTAAATGGGTAAAAATTATTCAGTCATATCCTCTCTCTATACAATATATCCTAACTAAAGCTTTCCATAAAACAGAATATTTTGAAGGTCTAATATTAAGGGAAATATTTCCTGTAGCTTGGTATTGAAGGGTCTTAGGCCATTGCTGTGCGGCTGAGGGTGGGGAGGAAGGTGTGTTTTTTTTTGTTTTTGTTTTTTTTAACACCGCTATATGGTTAATAGAAAATGTGTAATATGTATACAGTTCTTTATATGTTATCCTCGTAAGACATCTGTTTAATGTTTGATTTCACTATTTTTTGCGATATATAACATAAGGTTTCGTTTTGTCTCGGATTTACCCTGCCCGGTACACCATATAAGCAAATATGCTTAATTAAACTTTTTTCTTTTTCTTTCCTTTTTTTTTTATTTTTTCTTTTCTCTCCTTCTTTCTTTTCTTTCCTGATAGAAAATGTACATTATGTATAAAGTTCTTTCTTTTTTATAAGCACTTGCTTAATCAGTGTTTCTCTCTTTCTTTCAATGTTTTGTGATATATAATATAAGGTCTTGTACTGATCTTGACTTACCCTGCGTGGTGCACAACTTGAGCAAATGTGCTTTATTATATTTTGTTCATACTGCCGAAAACTAAATAAACTGTTTAAAAAAAATAATTAAAAAAAAAGCAAAAAACAGAGAAGTCCATATACGAAGTAATGTCTTTTATAGCATATATTGCATCTTATTCAGACAATCTTCTCAGTATCCGGGTATCCTAAGAATGAGTTGTAATTCTACTTAAATTAAAGACCCTCAATCTAATGAGGTAAGGGCCAGACGTATGATCAGAAGAATTCTTTGACCCTAGAAATTCCACAGGAACGATCTGCTCCGGAAATCCGTTGAAGCATAAACACAGGTTCTTTCTCAGATATCTGTGTCTCAGATCCCTCTCCAAGCTCTCAGACTCTAAGGCTCTATAGGGTGTTGAAAGCGGCTGCTCACATTTTTAAAAGACTTAAGTTTTTAATATACACGCTTGGGACGCTTCACCATTACGCTGTGTATGAAAGCTGAAGACTCGTACCAATGTCAGATTTGTTACATGCCTTGATAATACCTCATATATATTGAGGTTTTGTTTGTGAGTAATATTGCATCTTGTATTAAATTATCACCTGTTGAAACAATATTACGCTATGTTTGCTTTTTACCCTCCTTTATATAACAACTGAATGAGTGCTTGGAGAGGGATCTGAGACGCAGATTTCTGAGAACCGGTGTGTTTCAACGGATTTCCGGAGCAGATCGTTTCTGTGGAATTTCTACGGTCAAAAAATTCTTCTGATCATACGTCTGGCCCTTACCTCATTAGATTGAGGGTCTTTAATGTAAGTAGAATTACAACTCATTCTTAGGATACCTGGATACTGAGAAGATTGTCTGAATAAGATGCAATATATGCTATAAAAGACATTACTTCGTATTTGGACTTCTCTCTTTATTTACATCTATTTCTAACACTTTTAGAAGGACTGATTAACTAATTAATTATATACTGTATATATACATTTGAGGACCATCATGTTTTGATATTTAGATATTTTGTATCTTGGAGTCAGAGACAGTATTCAAATTCATTGAATAAGGCTGTGACTTAATTATATTTAGCCAATTCATTGATACATTGCTGTTGTTCGTATATTACACTTCTATTCTTTTCTTCTGAATAGTTTTTTTGTGGGTGTAGTGCTGTGTAGAGTACTACCACTTCCGTCCTTTTATATAAATATATAATAAAGATGCAATCAGGAAAATTTCATGTTTAAAACTAGACTTGTACAGCAGCAAAAAATGAGGTTTGTCAGAATCTCTTCCTTTAGCGCAGGCCCTGGAAGCTGCTGCGCTATACCTCATATTAGTGCACTCGGGGCTCTGGGAAGAACAGGCTGATTTAGTGCAGCTTTCTAGAACTCTAAAGGTAAGTATTTAACCCATTAAAGGTCATTTAAAAAAAATGAATAGTGACAAATTTTGTCGGTACTTGTTCATTTTCTTTAAATTTCATTGATGCTTTCATATGGATATTCATTTTATGAAAACAAAACGAATATTTGTTTTTCGTAACAAAATGAATGCACATCTCTATAAAAACAATATTTGCTAGTATCTCTTGGTTATGCTAGTGTAATATTGAGCAACTGAAACTTCACATATTGGCATTATTCTTATGTTATAGTAAATATAATGCTTGCTTTTTAAATATGCAAGAATTGTATTTGAAGACCACCTACATGTCTGCAAATTAAATTATAAGGCTGTATTAGTAATTGTTTGCAGGGCTGAAAACTTATGAATAGCCAAGAAAAAATATCTAGCACATTTTCACAAAGCCTTGCCCAGTTTTCATCCTGGATAAATGTTCAGCATAAAATCTGTACCAGTTCTCAAAGGCTATCATTATAGCTAATTTTAATAATCAACTGTACCATCCAACACTCTACCATACTGTGCTCCTTACAATTACTAATGCCGTCCTTTCTCATGAAATATTCAGCAATAATTAGAGTCTATGAACATTATTTTACATCTTAATAATCCATTTTCAAAAGTGTAGTTAACAAAAAAAATGTCAAGTACTTTATCTAAGATACTAATCTGTGCTTTATTAATTATATCACATCAATTTACCTTTCATTTATATTGTATAAATGAGTGAATAAGACCATTAAATGTCATAGTAAAATATGAAAAGATTGTATGCAAGGCTATTAGGATAGTTTATTTCTCTACTTTAGAATACAGAATTATAAACACTACACAATTGTATGATATCATATTGAACTCATTAATCAACATTATATATTAGATACTATGAATAATAAGCTTAATATTATGAAGTTATTATTAAAGTTATACCTTATAATATGGTAAAATCACCAATTTCCAATATGACACAATAGGCTTGAATCTGTAGCTTCTTAACTTTAGTTTCAGAAGCATGAAACCATAGACCTCCGAAGTCGCATCTGCTGCTTGATAAATGGGACCCAATGACTGCTAAGTTATTAAAAATATACATAAGTCATGGCTAAATAACAGCATATGAGGGAGAGCTTTGTGTGGTCCTACTTAAAGGGGCATTAAACACTAAATACACGCTAGATAGAATGATACATTCAAAGAAAAGATTAGTCCATGACTAACATGTAGATGTATTTTTTTAGTTTCATTAGTTGTTTAAAAAGTGACAAAATAAGTGTAAAGTTTTAGTGTCTATAAAACACTGGGAGCTGCCATGTAACTTGTGTTACCTTCTCTGCTGTGGCCAATTAGGGTCAGTTATAAATAGGTCACTAGAGTGTGCAGCCAACGGTTGTGCTGGATTTAACAGTGTTCTGCACTTCCATTTCTAACAGGAACTGAAAAGCTCACAATTTCAGAATGGAATTACAGGAAAAGGTGACATAATAAATAATGAAAGTATATTGCAGAGTTGTTTTATATATACAATTTATCATTTTATATTACCATCTCAAAGTGTTTAATGTCCCTTTAACATCGTGCCCTATCACATAAAGATTGCCCATTATTTTGTGGAGGAAAGGCAGTTTACACCCTACTGGATTATTAAACGTGTTATTCATAGTTTAAGAGAAAATGCAACAAGCCTATATCAAGGGAAAACCAAGAATGAATTTTCTTAAAGAGATATTACTCTTAAATATGTTCTGTCTTGGGAACATAAGAACATAATGTGTAAATGTTGGAAGAGGGATAGACCTCTAAAAAAGTAAAAACACTAGGGGCAAGATTACATATGCGGCGTCGCCCGCAAAAGCCGGCGTCACTGTTTTTTACGCGGTTTTGATATCAAATATACGGCGCCTCATATTAAAATGGCGCGTATATATTTCACCCGTCGCCCGCAATTTTTACTCCCATAAGCTAACATAGAACCGCGTGGTAAATCAATATCACATATAAAGCGCAAGGACTTACTCGGCGAAAATGGATTATTTTATTCCATTTTCACCTCGCCACACGTAGGCAGGTGCAGCAAGCCTTACGCTGAAAATGTGAGCACTGTAACTCCCGTAACTGCCTGAAAATATTAACTAACACCTAACGCATGCGCAATATCTATCTACCTGTAAACAACCAAACCCCACCGCAATAACTATTAAAATATATTAACCCCTAATCTGCCAATAACCCTCATTGCAATTAACCTAATAAATGTACTAACCCCTAATCCACCATTAACCCACATCACAATAAGCCTAATAAAACTATTAACCCCTAATCCGCCATTAACCCAAAACGCAATAAACCTAATAAAACTATTAACCCCTAATCCGCCAAACCCACACAATGCAATAATCCTAATAAATCTATTAACCCCTAAACGGCCAAACCCCCACAAGGCAAATAACTAATTAAATTACTAAGACCCGTAACTTAACACCTCCTAAATTAACCTAATACTAAGTTACAATTAAAATAAAAAAGCTAACATTACTTAAAAATAAAAAACTAAGATTAAATTAACCTAAAATTACAAAAAATAAAAAAGTCTAACATTATATAAAATAATAAACCAAATTATAAAAAATAAAAAATTAAACCTATTCCCTATGAAAATAAAAAAGCCCCCCAAAATAAAAACATCCCTAATCTAATACTAGACTACCAATAGCCCTTAATAGTCCCCCCTCTAACAGTCAACCCCCCCACCCACCAAACCCCCCAAATTAAAAAAAACACTAAAAAATCCTAAACTACCCATTGCCCCTAAAGGGGTATTTGTAGCCTAAATGTCACACCGCGCTGCTCTAGCCGTTGCTAGGGGTGCGGTGTCTCCTTCTCTGCTCATTGTCAGGGGCAGTGTCGGCTCTGGAGGAATGTGGCGCTGACATCATTGCCGCACGCTCCAGATGCCGGGCGGATCTCTGAGGCATGAATCTGCGCCTATTTAAACCTGGGAGGAACGATCTGTCACTGCCCAAGTATAGGTGTTGCCTTGTGTGCTCCTGGGTGCGACAGATCATTCTTCCTTGTGCCTCTTACTGTTGCTGAATCTGCCTGCCTGACTACTCTACCTGCCTTAACCCTTAAACTGCTGGATTGCTTACTGTTGCTGAATCTGCCTGCCTGACTACTCTACCTGCCTTAACCCTTAAACTGCTGGATTGCTTACTGTTGCTGCCTGCCAGACTACTCTACCTGCCTTAACTCTTAAACTGCTGGATTGCTTTCTGTTGCTGAACCTGCCTGCCTGACTCCTCTACCTGCCTTAACCCTTAAACTGCCGCATTGTTTACTGTTGCCAATCCCTGCCTGCCTGACCCTTCTAGTGGTGTGCCCTTGGACTGCTTTTCTGTTGCCAATCCCTGCCTGCCTGACTATTCAAGTGGTTTATCTCTGGACTACTCCACTGTTGCCGCTGGGGACTACCCTGCCTGTGGTGAGTGCTGCTCTCCTCATCTCCTTATCTTTCTCTGCTCTGGTATATTCCCTATCATTCCGTCTCGACGCCGGGATAAGAAGACTACTGGCCGAGTTCGGTCTTATAGAGGAGTATCCCACGAGCATTACACTAAGTGTGTGACAGCCTCTTTGTTTTGTATCCACCTATATTTTACCCCAGGGACATAGTCCTCTACCACACTGTTTGTTGTTAATTACTTTGGATTGTTCATCCATTAAATCACTTTGGCTTGTATTGTACTCAGTGCTCCTCGTATTCCTTTTGGTTATAGCATTTGTATGGGCATTGCCTTTTAAAGGGTATTTAGCTCTTTTAAGAGTGCCCAATAAATCCCTAATCTAAAAAAAAAAAAAAAAAAAGGAGAAAGTCCTGTTCCAGGTGGTGAAGTCTTCTTCCAAGCGGCCGACATCGTCTTCCAAGCGGGGACCTCTTCCTTCTTCATCCAGGACCAAGCCGGCGTGGAATGGAGATGAGCGTGGAGCAGGACTGGCGACCTCAGATCCATGAAGCGTGGAGGATTCTCTTTGTACGATCGCCGCCGTACACAATAGTGAATTCAAGGTACGCATTTAAATATGGCGTCCCTTGCATTGCTATTGGTTGATCATGATTCTTCAAATTCAAATCAGAAAATAGGATGAGAGCTACTAAAATCCTATTGGCTGTTCAAATTAGCCAATAGGATTTCAGTAGCTCTCATCCTATTGGCTGCTTTAATATGCAGGGGTGGGGGGAGTGTCTCTTTCTACTACTTTCTCAGCCCATTGCATTGGGTGTCCCAGCCTAACCTCATCAGCAGTGCTAAATTGGGAACTTCTAAGTACATTTTTAAAAGGTTTTATACTGGATTTTTATATCAGTATCTGTGCAAATTCTATTACATGCAGTTATAAGAAAATTGGTGAATAATGTGGATTTAATAAAAAATTATAAAATCCACATTATTCACCAATTTATTATTCGTCAGTTTAAAGGATTGTACCTTTTATTTCCTTTTTTTAACAAACAGCAGCGCTAGTCACATGACACAGCTGTGTAACTAGTGCTGCTGATTGGATCAGCTGCAGTTTCCTTTGCTGGGTTAAACACACAGTAGAGCAGTGTCTAAGGGGCATATTTATCAGTTATCAAGAAGATATAAAGACCGCTGCTCCATAACTTGTCCACCTGCTCTGAGGCCGCGGACAGAAATTGACACCACCTTCTAGCGGCCGCGAATCTGCAGGGGCGGCATTGCACCAGCAGTTCACAAGAACTGCTTGTGCAATGATAAATGCAGACAGCATATGCTGTCTGCATTTAACGATGGGCAGCGATGTGCAGCGGACATAATACGCTACTTTGAATCATGTCTCCTCGCACATTGTTAATTACGTTAAATATGCCCCTAAGTCTTAAAATTACATGCGGTAAAAAATGACAACATGTCTGTATATAACTACTATGGCCTTTTAAATTTAGATACCTTTTGACAAACTATCATAAAGGGAGTCAAATATAAAAGCGCATTTTATGTCCCTTGAAATATTGAAACAAATGTGTTCTTTTATATAAAGAGAGAGAGAGGAATGATTAGAATATAAAAAAATAGTCCAATTGCAATAATATATGATATACAGATACTTATATGATATATGCAATAATATATGATATACAGATCTTTACTTACTAAAAAATGTAGTTGCTGAGATGAAGATTTTTAAATTCTATCGCCTAGATTTAGAGTTCTGCGTTAGCCGTCAAAACCAGCGTTAGGGGGTCCTAACGCTGGTTTTGGCCGCCCGCTGGGAGTCAGTCAGGAAAGGGTCTAACGCTCACTTTCCAGCCGCGACTTTTCCATACCGCAGATCCCCCTACGCCAATTGCGTATCCTGTCTTTTCAATGGGATCTTTCTAACGCCGGTATTTAGAGTCTTGGCTGAAGTGAGCGTTAGAAATCTAACGACAAAACTCCAGCCGCAGAGAAAAGCCAGGAGTTAAGAGCTTTCTGGGCTAACGCCGCTTCATAAAGCTCTTAACTACTGTGCTCTAAAGTACACTAACACCCATAAACTACCTATGTACCCCTAAACCGAGGCCCCCCACATCGCCGCCACTCTAATAAAAAAATTTAACCCCTAATCTGCCGACCGCACATCGCCGAATCCTACATTATCCCTATGTACCCCTAATCTGCTGCCCCTAACACCGCCGACCAATACATAATATTTATTAACCCCTAATCTGCCCCCCCCAACGTCGCCGCTACCTTACCTACAATTATTAACCCCATATCTGCCGACCGGACCTCACCGCTACTCTAATAAATGTATTAACCCCTAAAGCTAAGTCTAACCCTAACACTAACACCCCCCTAAGTTAAATATAATTTTTATCTAACGAAATAAAATAAATCTTATTAAATAAATTATTCCTATTTAAAGCTAAATACTTACCTGTAAAATAAACCCTAATATAGGTACAATATAAATTATAATTATATTGTAGCTATTTTAGGATTTATATTTATTTTACAGGCAACTTTGTATTTATTTTAACCAGGTACAATAGCTATTAAATAGTTAATAACTATTTAATAGCTACCTAGTTAAAATAAATACAAAATTACCTGTAAAATAAATCCTAACCTAAGTTACAATTAAACCTAACACTACACTATCAATAAATTAATTACATACAAATACCTACAAATAAATACAATTAAATAAACTAACTAAAGTACAAAAAATAAAAAAAGAACTAAGTTACAAAAAAATTAAAAAATAATTTACAAACATTATAAAAATATTATAACAATTTTAAGCTAATTACACCTACTCTAAGCCCCCTAATAAAATAACAAAGCCCCCAAAATAAAAAAAATGCCCTACCCTATTCTAAAATAAAAATTGAAAAGCTCTTTTACCTTACCAGCCCTTAAAAGGGCCTTTTGCGGGGCATGCCCCAAAGAATTCTGCTCTTTTGCCTGTAAAAAAAAATACAATACCCCCCAACATTACAACCCACCACCCACATACCCCTAATCTAACCCAAACCCCCCCTTAAATAAACCTAACACTAAGCCCCTGAAGATCTTCCTACCTTGTCTTCACCACGCCGGGTATCACCGATCCGTCCAGAAGAGGGTCCGAAGTCTTCCTCCTATCCGGGGCTGAAGAGGTCCATCATCCGGCTGAAGTCTTCCTCCTATCCGGGGCTGAAGAGGTCCATCATCCGGCTGAAGTCTTCATCCAAGCGGGGGCTGAAGAGGTCCATCATCCGGCTGAAATCTTCTATCAAGCGGCATCTTCAATCTTCTTTCTTCCGGCTCCATCTTCATCCCGCCGATGCGGAACATACATCCTGGCCGACTACTTCCTGACGAATGACGGTTCCTTTAAGGGACGTCATCCAAGATGGCGTCCCTCGAATTCCAATTGGCTGATAGGATTCTATCAGCCAATCGGAATTAAGGTAGGAAAATTCTGATTGGCTGATGGAATCAGCCAATCAGATTCAAGTTCAATCCGATTGGCTGATCCTATCAACCAATCAGATTGAGCTTGCATTCTATTGGCTGTTCTGATCAGCCAATAGAATGCGAGCTCAATCTGATTGGCTGATTGGATCAGCCAATCGGATTGAACTTGAATCTGATTGGCTGATTCCATCAGCCAATCAGAATTTTCCTACCTTAATTCCGATTGGCTGATAGAATCCTATCAGCCAATCAGAATTCGAGGGACGCTATCTTGGATGACGTCCCTTAAAGGAACCGTCATTCGTCGGGAAGTAGTCGGCCAGGATGGATGTTCCGCTTCGGCGGGATGAAGATGGAGCCGGAAGAAAGAAGATTGAAGATGCCGCTTGATAGAAGACTTAAGCCGGATGATGGACCTCTTCAGCCCCTGCTTGGATGTAGACTTCAGCCAGATGATGGACCTCTTCAGCCCCCGCTTGGATAAAGACTTCAGCCGGATGATGGACCTCTTCAGCCCCGGATAGGAGGAAGACTTCGGACCCTCTACTGGACGGATCGTGATACCCGGCGTGGTGAAGACAAGGTAGGAAGATCTTCAGGGGCTTAGTGTTAGGTTTATTTAAGGGGGTTTGAGTTAGATTAGGGGTATGTGGGTGGTGGGTTGTAATGTTGGGGGGTGGGTATTGTATGTTTTTTTACAGGCAAAAGAGCAGAATTCTTTGGGGCATGCCCTGCAAAAGGCCCTTTTAAGGGCTGGTAAGGTAAAAGAGCTTTTCAATTTTTATTTTAGAATAGGGTAGGGCATTTTTTTATTTTGGGGGGCTTTGATATTTTATTAGGGGGCTTAGAGTAGGTGTAATTATCTTAAAATTGTTGTAATATTTTTATAATGTTTGTAAATTATTTTTTTATTTTTGTAACTTAGATTTTTTTTTATCTTTTGTACTTTAGTTAGTGTATTTATTTGATTTATTTGTAGGTATTTGTATTTAATTTATTTATTGATAGTGTAGTGTTAGGTTTAATTGTAGATAATTGTAGGTAGTTTATTTAATTAATTTATTGATAGTGTAGTGTTAGGTTTAATTGTAACTTAGGTTAGGATTTATTTTACAGGTACTTTTGTAATTATTTTAACTAGGTAGCTATTAAATAGTTATTAACTATTTAATAGCTATTGTACCTGGTTAAAATAAATACAAAGTTGCCTGTAAAATAATTATTAATCCTAAAATAGATACAATATAATTATTATTTATATTGTAGCTATATTAGGGTTTATTTTACAGGTAAGTATTTAGCTTTAAATAGGAATAATTTATTTAATAAGATTTATTTTATTTCGTTAGATAAAAATTATATTTAACTTAGGGGGGTGTTAGGGTTAGAATTAGCTTTAGGGGTTAATACATTTATTAGAGAAGCGGTGAGGTCCGGTCGGCAGATTAGGGGTTAATAATTGTAGGTAGGTAGCGGCGACATTGGGGGGGGCAGATTAGGGGGTAATAAATATAATATAGGTGTCGGCAGGGGCTAGGGGCAGCAGATTAGGGGTTCATAGGGATAACGTAGGTTGCGGCGGTGTACGGAGCGGCAGATTAGGGGTTAATAGTATAATGCAGGGGTCAGCGATAGCGGGGGCGGCAGATTAGGGGTTAATAAGTGTAAGGTTAGGGGTGTTTAGACTCGGGGTTCATGTTAGGGTGTTAGGTGCAGACATAGGAAGTGTTTCCCCATAGGAAACAATGGGGCTGCTTTTTTGCAGGTGTTAGTTTTTTTTTCAGCTCAAATGGCCCCATTGTTTCCTATGGGGGAATTGTGCACGAGCACGTTTTTGAAGCTGGCCGCATCCGTAAGCACCGCTGGTATTTAGAGTTGCAGTGGCGGTAAATATGCCTGTACGCTTTTTGGAGCCTAACGCAGCCCTTCTGTGAACTCTAAATACCAGCGGTATTTAAAAGGTGTGGGGGGAAAAAAGCACGCGTAGCTAATGCACCCCTTTGGCCGCAGAACTCTAAATCTAGGCGACTGTATTTTGATAGATTTCAAGCATACTCAATTGAAAAACAAGTCAAGATATGCTATTGGTCCAAGAGGTTAGTCCCAACTAATGGTATGTTGGAATAACCTGGAGTGGGGACCATGTTTAAGTTACTCTACAGCACTAGTGTATATATTTCCTCCATAGAAATATACTGAGCTCTGTTCATCAACATTTGTGGTGAAGATTGTTGGACATAATTAGACAAAGGACTCCCTGTCGCATATCCTTACTGACTGTGATAAATATTATTTTTTTATCTTGTCTTTTTAATATTTATTATGGGCCAGATTACGACTGGAGCGCAAAATTTTGTTTTGCAAGCAAATATTAGTGCTCCACTAATAATAATAGCACACACAAATGTGTGCTGGTATTTGAAGTCCAGTGCAATGAATGCGAACTGTGGAAGCTTTGTGCTGAATAGGCTCCAATGGGAGCCTCGTTCTCATGCCGGGAGACACGGCCTGAGAACCTAGTGCAGCGAAGGGGGTAAGTTGCACAGTGATGAGCAGCAAATTGTAATATATATGTATAGGAATATATACATATATATGTATGTGTATATACACATAGTAACACATAAATATATATGTATATAAGTATATAACAGACATACAAGGTCGAGATTCAGCACCTCCAAGATATGGAATAGTCCAAAGACAATGAAAATACAGGGGTGTGCTAGCTGTGGCTATATTTTTTGCTGAACTTTGACATTCGCTTTGTTACTTGAACGTCCCTTGGATTTCTCTGGATTTCCTGACTTCTCTTCCTGGATTCTGATTTTGAATAATCTGCAAACTGGAGAGGTGAGGTGTTTCAAGAAAGAGAGCTCTCTACCATACTACGTGACACCAGGATCAGACTCCCTCTCTTGAAACCCTGTGAGCAAGATTTCTGGCATAGGACTTTCACGAGAGCACTGCTATATCCCATACCTAGCGGCTACTTACCTCATTTGGATTGAGGTATTTTTTAGTAAGTCTCCTGTATTTGTTTTTTTTACCCCATTTAATATCTATACAAATATTTTCATTCTGTCTTTGGACTTTTCCTTATTTTGGAGGTGGTGAATTTCGACCTTGTATGACTGCTTTTCTTTTTTGAGAATTTGGGATTCTTCTATATTAGACTTTTAGCTGGCTACTTTTGTTGGACTTATTTTGCATTATCCTGAATTCATTTAATATTTATTTATTTGGATTTTTATTCTGCTGTTTTTACTTTATTTCATCTGTGTATATATACTTAGATGTACTTATAGATATATTTTTATTTTTACATACATTAGTGGTTTAGCACAGGGATCCATGTCTTTATTTTGTATATAAGGATATAAATATATATTTATAGAGAACACACAGTTCCCCATAGAACGCAATGTAAAGGCTAACACCTCAGACCCACTCACTTTAAGCCCTAAAAACTGCTTTGTGCAGTTTTTAAATAATAAAAAATGCTGAGATTTTTAAATTTACGAAACACACACTAGACTAAAATTTGGGGGCAATTTGAGCACTTTTGGAAAATTAACCAGATATTTGATCTCTGGTTAAGGGCTAGTTATTTATTCCAGCCCGTAAACTGGCGAATTTGCCCATTTATGGGCTCCACTTGTAATCTAACCTTCTGTGTTTGAGTTCTTAAGTTTTGAAATTCCATTTTTTTTAGGTAGTAATTACAGTTTTATCAGGTAAATATTACAAAATATAATGCTAGTACATTAAGCATTTTTTGTTACATAAGTAATGTAATATTATTTTCAACAGCAGGTAGAATCTATACCAGTGTACAGTAGAGAGCACTGTAAAGCTATAGTTCATGTTAATTGGACTTCTCAGTGTTAATCCTTGCTTTTTATGTGCTTCCAACTATGTATTGTGTGAACAAATTTCTTTGAAAACTGTCAATATAAAAACTGTTTCCCCCCCACTGTGACTGCCCGTTCTAACAATTTGAAATCAATTGATTGTTTTGTTTTTAAACATGATAGATATAAACTTATTCCTATTTATTTTCTCTTGTGAAATTGATGAGCCATTAAATGATACAATTATGTTTAACCTACATCAAAAACCATTGCACCAATCTTTATGAAATTTGGCCTGCAAATAGATTTTATTGTCCAGCAGGTGCATTTTAGCGTGTGTTCAGCAATCAAGCAGTGGCTATTGGGATACAAATGTTTAAAATATTTTATTCTGATATATTCTAAGCGGTGACTGCTATTAGCACTCCTATTACAAGTGGTGAGTTGTTAAAGGGATATGAAACCCTACATTTTTCTTTTTCCTATTTTTCATGATTTAGACAGAACATGTGATACCGGATACCCCCACTGCTTGCATATAACTGATACTAATCAATTAAATTTAATTCAATGTAAATTGTTTTTTTTTAATGTAAACAGTTCATTTTTTTTCAAAATGCTTATGTGATGTTCTTTTATATAGACCTTTGAAATCGTTTGTGTTCAATGCTAATTTTTATTATCAGTTACCACATTTTACGTTTGTGCCACAATAAAATGAATTATAGTCGCTTGAGGTAATTCCTTGTGGCAATCAATTACATTACACAAGACTAGCCGTCCCTCTGCTTAAAACATATGTTTATCCAGCTGTTGCTAACCAATGAGAATGGCATCCAATCTCTAGTACATATCAGAAGAAAAAATGCTATATTGTGTGTCATAACGGTTTTGAAAGGAAAGGGAATATGTATGGAATTAAGACTTTGTGGGAGTTAAAGAATTCATGTTGGATCAGTTGAAATGCAAATATGAAATAAAGATGCAGTGGTTTCATATAGGCTTCTAAGACAAGCCAAATTATTTTATAAACATAATATCAGTTTATTCAAACCATGAACCAAAAGATTAATCTACTTTCCATCAAAAAAGTAATAGTCAGCACTTGAAAAGTAAATACTACGGCTGGAACAAGTTTGAATTCACTAAAATATGTGAATGAAAAAATAAAATAATGTTGTATTGTGTGATTTAGAATTGAAAAAGACAGATTTATTTATATACTACATTACACTTTGTTGATATTGAAGATTATGGAGTGAAAACAAAGGATCTGTCAAGTTATCTATCCATACAGATAATAACACAGTGCATCTAAGAGGAGACATGTAGAAATGTATTAAATGAAAGCTTCTTAGATAAACTACTTACTGAAGGATAATAAATATGTATTTGTTTCAATAAAAACAACTTGTACTGAAAATGTGAATACAAATTTGTCTCTGTGACCTTTTTGAGTCATAAGAAAATATTTTAGCTCTTGCCTTTAGATTACAGCTTCACATAGCTATGATGATAGCCACAATCCACTTGACCTATGGTCTTGTGGTTTATAGCGTCCTGTGGACCAGAAGATAGTTAGGTCACCATTAAGTTCAGAAGTATAATTTAAGGGTTCACTACATAAATTAGGGATTTGCTTATTTTTGCAAATTATATTTCACTCTACAAACTGCAGATTTTTGGTACACTTTGGCATCGTTCAATAAGTATTTCTATAGCTTTCATTTTTTTCCCTTTAAGGGCCAGATTACGAGTGTAGCGCTAACAGTTACGCAAACAAAAAGGGGTTTATCACGGGTGTGTGCACACGTCGGGTTTACCTCTCGTATTACAAATTGAAAGTAAATGCGATCGCTTGAGCGCAGTCATGATTTACGTTAGAATGATTATCGCGTACTCAGAGCTCTTGTTAACTGTTTAGCAAAAACAGTGTATACAAAACACATAAAAAATATATTGCAAAATACAGTTACACTCATTAAAACTCTATCTAAAAAAAATATTAATAAAATAATTGCACAAGAACGTTATAAGGGCTCAAGAAATAAGTGTTAGGAGTAGGAAAAAAAGGCAGGCAAAGGGTTTTAACATTGAGATGTATATATGTCTAAAGATGTGCATATATATATGCATTGAGTTGCTGCCATGTGATTGGCGGAATAGCAATTTATGTTACCAAGCAATTGAACAGGTGTACCTAATAAAGTGGCCGGTGAGTGTATATATATATATATATATATATTTATATATATATATATATATATATATATATATATATATGTTTATTTGTGTGTTCAGAAGTATTCATGTATTTATGTCTGTATATGTATTTACAGACATGTCCTTAAATACATAAACACATAAATACATATGTAAACACATATATCCATATATACAGTATATAAGTGCATTGGAGCCCTTTACAGTTAAGTAGATGAAAACATGTAAAAACATATTTATGCAATATTTATTTTTAATAAAGTGTTATAGTGTGATTAACTGTAAATATTTTACATTCCAATGTTCTGCACATAAATATAAATTAACTATATATATCTGTATATATTTATACCTATATATAATCATGTGTGTATATATAGGTATAGATATATATTGTACCAAAATACCATTAGAGATCTGTAGAAATATGTATTTATGAATAAATAGAACAAATTCTATGTGAAAAACATTGGAATGTGAAATATTCATATGTTTATGTCACACACTTGAAAATATCATCAGGTTTACGCGATCAGGGTGTAAGGTTTTTTTTCCCACTTTTTTGCTCCATTGAATTATTATGTTATTTACGTTAAAAAAATAGCCAATCCATTTACATATTTTCCCCCCATTTCCAGTCACTGATGGTGTTCACAATATGTTGTTCAAATAAATTCACTATAGTTGCACAACTATGGCAAAAGCTCATGGGTCAATATTTTATTGAAAAGAAATGGCAGAGAAAATGACAGGCCCTGCTCTTGTGTGATTGATTGCACAAAAGAGCTCATGTGCTTTCCTTGAATTTGGCAAGGAATTTCAATGGGTTCTCTGATTTAGAAATGATTTTCATGCAGCTTAATACATTTTCCTGTAAGAATGTGTGCCATAATTTGTGTGGCCCCAGAATAAAAAGCAGAACTCAAACTGTGTCCATTATTTAGAGGGAACATTGGTCACAACAGAAGATAAAGGGTATATATATATATATATATATATATATATATATATATATATATTTATATATATGTAAATATATATGTGTGTGTATATATATATATATATATATATATGTAAATATATATGTGTGTGTATATATATATATATATATATATATATATATACAGGGAGTGCAGAATTATTAGGCAAATGAGTATTTTGACCACATCATCCTCTTTATGCATGTTGTCTTACTCCAAGCTGTATAGGTTCGAAAGCCTACTACCAATTAAGCATATTAGGTGATGTGCATCTCTGTAATGAGAAGGGGTGTGGTCTAATGACATCAACACCCTATATCAGGTGTGCATAATTATTAGGCAACTTCCTTTCCTTTGGCAAAATGGGTCAAAAGAAGGACTTGACAGGCTCAGAAAAGTCAAAAATAGTGAGATATCTTGCAGAGGGATGCAGCACTCTTAAAATTGCAAAGCTTCTGAAGCGTGATCATCGAACAATCAAGCGTTTCATTCAAAATATTCAACAAGGTCGCAAGAAGCGTGTGGAAAAACCAAGGCGCAAAATAACTGCCCATGAACTGAGAAAAGTCAAGCGTGCAGCTGCCAAGATGCCACTTGCCACCAGTTTGGCCATATTTCAGAGCTGCAACATCACTGGAGTGCCCAAAAGCACAAGATGTGCAATACTCAGAGACATGGCCAAGGTAAGAAAGGCTGAAAGACGACCACCACTGAACAAGACACACAAGCTGAAACGTCAAGACTGGGCCAAGAAATATCTCAAGACTGATTTTTCTAAGGTTTTATGGACTGATGAAATGAGAGTGAGTCTTGATGGGCCAGATGGATGGGCCCATGGCTGGATTGGTAAAGGGCAGAGAGCTCCAGTCCGACTCAGACGCCAGCAAGGTGGAGGTGGAGTACTGGTTTGGGCTGGTATCATCAAAGATGAGCTTGTGGGGCCTTTTCGGGTTGAGGATGGAGTCAAGCTCAACTCCCAGTCCTACTGCCAGTTTCTGGAAGACACCTTCTTCAAGCAGTGGTACAGGAAGAAGTCTGCATCCTTCAAGAAAAACATGATTTTCATGCAGGACAATGCTCCATCACACGCGTCCAAGTACTCCACAGCGTGGCTGGCAAGAAAGGGTATAAAAGAAGAAAATCTAATGACATGGCCTCCTTGTTCACCTGATCTGAACCCCATTGAGAACTTGTGGTCCATCATCAAATGTGAGATTTACAAGGAGGGAAAACAGTACACCTCTCTGAACAGTGTCTGGGAGGCTGTGGTTGCTGCTGCACGCAATGTTGATGGTGAACAGATCAAAACACTGACAGAATCCATGGAGTGTCCTTGCAAAGAAAGGTGGCTATATTGGTCACTGATTTGTTTTTGTTTTGTTTTTGAATGTCAGAAATGTATATTTGTGAATGTTGAGATGTTATATTGGTTTCACTGGTAAAAATAAATAATTGAAATGGGTATATATTTGTTTTTTGTTAAGTTGCCTAATAATTATGCACAGTAATAGTCACCTGCACACACAGATATCCCCCTAAAATAGCTAAAACTAAAAACAAACTAAAAACTACTTCCAAAAATATTCAGCTTTGATATTAATGAGTTTTTTGGGTTCATTGAGAACATGGTTGTTGTTCAATAATAAAATTAATCCTCAAAAATACAACTTGCCTAATAATTCTGCACTCCCTGTATACACTGTATATAGATAGATAGATAGATAGATAGATAGATAGATAGATAGATTTATATACAGTATATCACAAAAGTGAGTACACCCCAAACATTTTTTAAAATATTTTATTATATATTTTCATGTGACAACACTAAAGAAATGACACTGAGCTACAATGTAAAGTAGTGAGTGTACAGCCTGTATAACAGTGTAAATTTGCTGCCCCCTCAAAATAACTCATTAATGTCTAAACCATTGGCAACAAAAGTGAGTACACCCCTAAGTGGAAATGTCCAAATTTGGCCCAATTAGCTATTTTCCCTCCCCTGTGTCATGTGACTCATTAGTGTTACAAGGTCTCAGGTGTGAATGGGGAGCAGGTGTGTTAAATTTGGTGTTATCGCTCTTAAACTCTCTTATACTGGTCACTGAAAGTTGAACATGGCACTTCATGGCAAAGAACTCTCTGAAGAGCTGAAAAAAAAGAATTGTTGCTCTACATAAATATGGCCTAGGCTATAAGAAGATTGCCAAGACCCTGAAACTGAGCTGCAGCACTGTGGGCAAGACTATACAGCTGTTTCACAGGACAGGTTCCACTCGGAACAGGCCTCACAATGGTCGACCAAAGAAGTAGAGTGCACATGCTCATCGTCATATCCAGAGGTTGTCTTTGGGAAATAGACGTATGAGTGCTGCCAGCATTGCTGCAGAGGTTGAAGGGGTGGGGGGTAAGCCTGTCAGTGCTCAGACCAATATGCCGCACACTGCATTGAATTGGTCTGCATGGCTGTCATCCCAGAAGGAAGCCTCTTCTAAAGATGATGCACAAGAAAGCCTGCAAACAGTTTGCTGAAGATAAGCAGACTAAGGACATGGATTACTGGAACCATGTCCTGTGGTTCGATGAGAACAAGATAAACTTATTTGGTTCAGATGGTGTCAAGAGTGTGTGGCGGCAAACAGGTGAGGAGTAGAAAGACAGTGTGTCTTGCCTACAGTCAAGCATAGTGGTGGGAGTGTCATGGTCTGGGCCTACATGAGTGCTGCCGTCACTGGGGAGTTACAGTTCATTAAGGGAACCATGCCAACATGTACTGTGACATACTGAAGCAGAGCATGATCCCCTCCCTTTGGAGACTGGGCCGCAGGGCAGTATTCCAACATAATAACGACCCCAAACACACCTCCAAGACGACCACTGCCTTGCTAAAGAAGCTAAGGGTAAAGGTGATGGACTGGCCAAGCCTGTCTCCAGACCTGAACCCTATTGAGCATCTGTGGGGCATCCTCAAACGGAAGGTGGGGGAGAGCAAGGTCTCTAACATCCACCAGCTCTGTGATGTAGTCATAGAGGAGTGGAAGAGGACTCCATTGGTAACCTGTGAAGCTCTGGTGAACTCCATGCCCAAGAGGGTTAAGGTAGTGCTGGAAAATAATGGTGGCCACTCAAGATATTGACACTTTGGGCCCAATTTGGACATTTACACTTAGGGGTGTACTCACTTTTGTTTGTTGTTTAGACATTAATGGCTGTGTGTTGAGTTATTTTGAGGGGTCAACAAATTTACACTGTTATACAGGCTGTACACTCACTACTTTACATTGTAGCAATGTGTTATTTCTTCACTGTTGTCACATGAAAAGATATAATAAAATATTTCTAAAAATGTGAGTGGTATACTAACTTTTGTTAGATACTGTATATATAACCTCTAGACTTCTAAAATATTGATCTAGCACCTCCATGTGTTAGGACAGGGGTTTTCAATGGTGCAGCAAGAAGTGGCTTGGTGAGCTGAAGAAGTGAAGCAGTGGTGGGATTTCTTATACCATACAAGATCGGCATGCATGATACAAATCCACTCTTGACCAAAAGTCGACTTTAGGCTATCCTGCTACATAGAGAAGAATAGGTGGTAAAAATGTTTTGCCCCTTTTGATGCTATTTCCTATATTAAACTTATGTGAACTAGGGTTTTCTGTACTTACTAACATTAAAGGAGAGACACTCCGATGTGTTGAAGATTAAATGAGGGTCTTATATATGTTACAAAATGTTAAAAGTCGCCAAAAAATATCAAGCTCATGTTTCACATGACCAAACTTAATTTATAACAAGGTAAGACAAGTAATAGCTTTCTTTAGTCTAAGTTACTTTTACTCATAGTTTAAAAACTTTAAAATATAGTAATGCATTTTTTATATTGCACACATAGGGTAAGATTACAAGTTGTGCGTCAAATCAGTTGCAAAACACCAGCACGTGTTTTAGCTTTATTGCATTTGGGGTTGTGCAGCTATTACAAGCTGAAAAATAACTTATTTTGCACGTGTTAAGCCGTGTAATCCATACAGCTAAATTGCGTCGCGTTCCCGTATTCCCCAGAAGTCAACAGAGAAGACAAATAGAAAAACCCTACTAAAACCCTAATCTGTTGTGCAAAGCCAATGACATATTCTCCTCGAAAAGTGTACATGAAAATGTGAATATTTCATATTGTGAAAATGTTTTCATAACAGAATATGTTCTATTTATTTGTAAATAAATATTTATCTATATATGTGATGATTTTTGGACTGATATATCTATTTATAGAGAGATATGTATATGAATATATATAGAAGGTAAGTCCCACCAGGGGGAATGAAGGAGGAGACCCGGAGACAGCAAACTTGATATTAATATCTTTTATTCAGCCAAATGGCCAAATGACAGGTGCAGGTACAGATAGACACCTGACGCGTTTCGCGCATGCGTACATGCGCTTCATTTGTAAATAAATATTTATCTATATATGTGATGATTTTTGGACTGATATATCTATTTATAGAGAGATATGTATATGAATATATATATGTCTAGATATCTCGAGATCTATATGCAAATATCTCTTTAAAAATCCCTCTGATATATTGTTTTCTTTTTGTTTGAATAATTTTTATTGAGGTGTACAATAAAAAGACATACAGATGCATATACAGGTAGAACTGTTACATAATACCAAGGGGCAGTATCACACAGAAGCATAGTTGTAACATGTTGATCAGTGACCGCCAACATCGAGTGAAAAATAACAATAGTATGTCATACAGAAAGTACTAAGGCTGAACAAACCTCACATATTTTTTTTGTAATACTTGACACAACGGTTCATTAACAGTCAATAAACAACATTATATGATATAGACATAGATTGTCGAGTTGTTTACTAATATCAAGCGAGAGAAAGAGCAACTCAACAAATGTATAGCAGATAGTATAAGAAAAGGAAAGAGGGGAAGGAAGGGAGAGAGAGAAAAAAAAAAAAGGGGGGAGTGGGAAGGGAAGAGGGGGGGAGAAGGGGGAAGAGAAAAAGGGGGGAGGGGAATGCCTCCCCACCTCTAATTCCAGATGTCACTATAGCTCTGAATCTCTACAGGAGAACCCACCAGCGGTCAGCACCCATCTCCCATGAGTGGTGTCACCAAGAATCCCAATACATAAAGCACAAAGCATTTCTAGCACATGATAATCTCCCCTTCTAGGCATTGTCGCCAGGCTTCCCAACATATACAATGAATCGTGATTTTGTTGTTAGCTGCAAAAAACGCGCATTCCATAGTTTCAATATGTGCCATTGTAGACTTAATCTGACTCCATCTAGGGCCCTTAGATTGGAGCCATGCCTTAGCGATGTTCAGCTTAACAGACATGAAAATATATATACACAGAAACTTTAAGTGTCGAGGTATCTTGTCAGTGAATAAATGAAACAGTGCTGCAGCTGGCCGATTAGATTCCACCAAGCCTAGTTTGGTGCAGTAATAGAATGCCCTAGTCCAAATTCTCTGAATCTTAGGACACTCCCACCACATATAGGCTGGGGATCCCACTTTGCCACATCCCCTCCAACACATAGGGGAGTTTGTTTTGGAGATCTGAAATAAGCGTAAGGGGGTGTAATGCCATTGTGTCAAGGTCTTAAAATAGAGTTCAAAATAGGTAGTACTATGAACCACACTTTTAGTTAATAAGGTTGCAAACCTCCATGCCTCTTCAGGAGCGTTAAAATGCAGAGCACCCTCCCAATGCATGATATAAAAAGACTTGTTGTATATAGGTGCTTGTATGAGGGTAGAGTAGGCAAGAGAGAACACCCTTGGGGCGAGATATTTTGCATCCCAAAGCTTTTCCCACAAAGTTCGGGATCTTAGAGGTCTTGAAGTAAAGCCCCAAGCACGCAGAAAGTTTCGTAGTCGAAAGAACTCAAAACTCATCAGGGGTGAAGGGGAAAATCTGCTTAGAAAAAGAGTGACTGAGAGTAAGCCCGTATCCGAGAACAAATCCCTTACAGTCTGAATCTCTAGTGCCTTCCACTCCAGAGGATGTGGGTCTGCTAAGGCCCCCAGTAAGCCCATGATAGAGTGGGTCGGGGAGGGATGTGGAGCGATTCCGTTCCTATGATGAATTTTATCTGAAAACTTAAGGTTAGAGGCTATGATGTAATTTAGACTTAGCTCTGGTTTTCTGGAGTGTCTTGGGATCCAAATTAGATCCCGCAGGCTGAGTCCCTTTGGCAGACCGCTATATTAGGAGCTGCTGCTCTGCCGGCTAGTATTGGATATGACATAATTTTCATCGCCACTCTAGGGCGCTTTCTCTTCCAAATAAAATTGTTGCACAGTCGCTGGAACTGTGAAATGATGCTCTTAGGAATAGGGAGAGGAAGGCACCGGAAAAGATATGTCAATTTTGGTAAGAGGTTCATTTTAATAGCAGCTATCCTGCCCCACCAGGACTGATATATTGTTTAATGCGCATAAGATTGTAATGTAAAATCATTTCATTATCTCCATAGTTAAACATATCTCTATACCCCTCATCTAGAGAACACTGCTGTATTGTTGAAAGATATGTTGTCTTTTACTGCTAGAAATGTTGATGAAAAGACATTGTTTGAGAAAGAACTAATATATTGTTCCTGTTTGGGGGTTAGATTTACAACAAATTCTAATATAATATTGATATGATAAAGTTATTCATACTTAAATACCAGAATAGGTTCCAGACACAGTCAAATCTTAAAACTAAACAAAATAATTTGTTTTGGTGAATTATTCAGAACTAGTGATGTCGCAAACCTAAAAATATTTTGGGTTTGCGAACAGCAAATACGAACTTCCCCAAAAGTTTGCGAACCGGCGGACCGGGCGAACCCCCATTGATGTCAATGGGCAGGTGAAGGAAGTTTAAACCCACAGGGACTCTTTCTGGCCACAATAGTGATGGAATAGTTGTTTCAAGGGGACTAACACCTGGACTGTGGCATGCCGGAGGGGGATCCATGGCAAAACTCCCATGGAAAATTATATAGTTGATCGTGCTTTAAAACATCAGGTATGATGTTGTATCGATCAGGTAGTGTGAGGGTTATGCCCGCTTCACAGTGACAGACAAAACTCCCGCAGCGGGTACAACATCATCATCATCACACTGTACGTCCATGTGTGTAATGCTGCCTGACTGAAACATATCCCTGTTATCTACATCCTCTGGCAATAATGGTTGCGCATCACTCATTTCTTCTAACTGATGTGTAAATAACTCCTCTGACAGATCAAGTGAAGTGGCTGTGGTGCTAGTGTTTGTGGTGGCGGCAGGCGGGCGAGTGGTAACTTGAGAGGTGCCCGAAGCTAAGCTGGAAGAGGATGGTGCGTCAAGGTTCCGAGCGAAAGCTGTAGAAGATTGGGTGTCCTGTGTTAGCCAGTCAACTATGTCCTCAGAAATGTTCGAGTTTGTGGTACGTGGCCTCTGAACACTATGCATTATTCTAGGGCCAAAGGGAATCACAGCACCATGAACACGACGGCCCCTGCGGGGTGGCCTGCCTCTGCCTGTCATTTTTTTTTTTCGATTGGTGGTACTATCCTTGCAAGCTACTGTGACAACAGATATGAGTAGCACTGTGCACTGGCAGAAGCTGGCAGAGTAGACGCTGTAGGCCTGACAAACACGCTTGCAGACAACTAACTGCTATTCAATCTATTACAGTCAAAATTGTATTTTTTTTTTTTTAAATGTACACTACTGTTACACCAGATATGAGTTGCACTGGTGTGACACTGTGCCCTGGCAGGCACTGAAACGCACACGTGTGAAGGAAACTGACTGCTATTATTTAACACAGTCAAAAAAGTATTCAGAATGAATATTCTTTAAAATTGTGTTTTCCCGAATATTTGTGTGCTCAACTTTTCACTATTTGTTAGCTTAGACTGAACTGAATACTGAATATTCGCTAACATTTACATTTGATTTTGGTAAGTTAACAACCAAGACTGCTGGAGCCTCCTGTAGCTCGGACGTATATATACATCAAACAGCACGATAGGCAGGGCCGCCATCAGGGGGTTACAGGGGTGACTCCTGTCAGGGGCCCAATGGGCCAGGGGGGCCCCATGAGGCAAGAACTAAAAAAAAAATTTTTTTTTTTAAATTTTGGCAGCCACCAGTGGGTACTAATTGAGCATGGGAAATGTTATTACAAGGAGTAAAGTATTAGCATTTGAGAGGATTTATGAGTGTGCAATAAACCGCTATGCACAGTGTGAGACAGACTTGGCACTTTGTTTGTACAGTGTGTGTCTGAGTCAGACGGCAGATCACTTTCATTTACAGAGGAGGTAGGACTTACTTAGCAAATGTTTTTTTATTTCTATGTGCATTTTTGGATTGTAACTTCAGTGTGGTACTAGTTGTATGGTGGGGCCAGGGTTCCATAAAAACACATTTTTTTAGCAGCAGTGTATTTATGATTATTTGACAATGCTGTAGAAATTATATATTTAAAACCATGCAGAAATGTTTCCTCCTCAATACACAAGTGGTAGGTGCCCTTTTGGCAGATATGTATGTGTATATATGTGTATATATATATATATATATATATATATATATATATTACATTCCAGTTTTCTGCCCCTTTATGCAAGGTGTGTGTATGTTTGTCTTTGTGTATTTTCTCTGGATGCCTCTGTGACGGTGGGTGTGTATGTCTGTGTTTTCTGTGGATGTCTCTGTGAGGGTGTGTGTGTGTATGTATGTATGTATGTGTTTTCTGTGGATGTCTTTGTGAGGGTGTGTGTTTTCTATGGGTGTCTCTGTGAGGGTGTGTGTATGTCTTTGTGTGTTTTCTGTGGATGTCTCATTGAGGGTGTGTGTATGTATCTCTTTCAGTGTTTTATGTGGTTGTCTCTCTGTGTGTGTATGTCTTTGTGTGTTTTCTGATGACAACAGCATTTAGTTGTCATCTTCCTTTACAAAAAGATAATCAGAACTCCATATTTTGTTTTCTAAATCTCCTTTTTTTACAAAACTGTAGTTTACCTCATTACTTGTCGTCAGGTCACTGTAAACAAGTGCTGAGTGTCTGTTTGGGTGCTAGAGTGTCTATATGTGAATCCTTATGTGTGAGTGTGTGTTTCAGTGTATGAGTGTGTCTGTGTGTATGTTACTACCTTTACAACATTTCCAAGTTTAAATAGACACTTAAGAATAAAGTGCATATACGTTTTAGTCACTTGGCCAAAAATTGCACATGTCAAAGGAGCGGGGGGGGGGGGGGGGGGCTGATCAATGGTTAAGTCAGGGGCCCAAAAATTTCTAGTGGCGGCCCTGACGATAGGCAAAGTACTGCATTATATATATTTATATACTGTACGTCATTTTGGTTAAGTGGTTAAACAATGTATCATTTCATGAAGAAAAAAAATGCCTTGAATAAACAATGAATGAGTTTTTGTATTTTCCGATTTCACAGCTATGATTCATCTCCGTCTGGTGACTTTATCTAGATTGATGGACAACTGTCATACAGAATTGACACTGATATGTCACAAATAATTGACTATGTGATAACTGATCCCTCCAGGCTATAAATGGACCACTTGAACAGCTTCAACTGAGCTCTTCTGTGTTGATATTTGGATGTATTTGTGTTCTAATCATAACTTAATGTTTTTTAGGCTATGCCCTTTGAAAGGAAATATAAAATGGCAGTGCCTAAAGGAAGACTTTTCTGATTAATCAAAGAAATGTGACAACCTGTAATTGTAAATATAATATATTAGAATCCTACATGTAACATCTGCAGAAAGCTAATACAGCTCCTATGTCATTAGTTACTTAAAGGGACACTGAACCCAATTTTTTTTTCTATCATGATTCAGATAGAGCATGCAATTTTAAGCAACTTTCTAATTTACTCCTATTATCAAATTCTTTTCATTCTCTTGGTATCTTTATTTGAAATGCAAGAATGTAAGTTTAGATGCCGGCCCATTTTTGGTGAACACATTGTGTTGTTCTTGCTGATTGGTGGGTAAATTCACCTACCAATAAACAAGTGCTTTCCATGGTTCTGAACCATAAAAATAGCTTATATGCCTTCTTTTTCAAATAAAGAAAGCAAGAGAACAAAGAAAAAATGATACTAGGAGTAAATTAGAAAGTTGTTTAAAATTGCATGCTCTATCTGAATCACGAAAGAAAAAATGTAGGTTCAGTGTCCCTTTAATATTGCAAGATTTTAAGAATGATTGATTTGTTTAATACACAAAGACCTACATTACAAGCGGTGTGAAATGATATAAACTCTTCTAATCTTTCTTTCAAATTACAAGACCAAAGCTATTTTTTATCGCACAAACAATAGTCAAGGGTGTGCTAAGATCTGCTTATCCGATACCACCAGTATATCCCTCACATAATAAACTTCAATAGGAATATAAAATTAATATCTGATATAACTCAAGCACTAAGATATAGGTACACTAAGCCAATGGTGTAATAACACTCTTCATGTGGTTCCGTGCTATATTATTAATAATAATGGTCCACTTCAGCTCTTAAAAAGCTAGAAAGAGTACAAGCTGAATTGAACCAACTTGTATATGGACCTCACATAAACTACAAACTAATGGTTTGACAACTTTAACCACATTTTTACAGACTTGAAATTGTGTATCAGATATTCTATACATATTTGCATTGTTATGAATAGATACCATATTTAGCACCCAGTGACTGGAAGGACCTTATGTTGGGAAAGCTTATAGTTGGTTATCAATTTTATTTTTATTTTTTAAGGAAAATGGAAGCTTTACACATATACAAACAATTTTGAAAAGTTTTGACTATTCCTTTGATTTTCAAATACATAATTCTTTGCATTATATTTTGCATGAATATGTGTTTCTGTGAATATTTTGGTAGTTAATTCTAAAGACTTTCTTTTATATTTGCACTATATTTATCCATGAATCATTGTACATTTTACTGAATGTGCTGCCAAACTCTTGTTCACAAATGTCAAGATATTTTTGGTTTCTTTTATAATTGAGTTTATTATCGGTAAATCTTGGCATTAAAATTTGAATACATTTATCGATTCAAGGCTTGTGTAATACAAGTGTAAAATAATTTTTTATATTAAAATTGTTTATCACACAAACCTAGTAATTACAATTAACACATGTGCGGTCCCAAACCCCTGACATTTAATACTGGCAAGCCTATAAATATGCATGAATGATTATAACCCAACATAATGAATATGTATTAATTAGAAAATAATAATCTTTACATTCTAACCATGACATTTGCTTTAGAAAAATTAGTCTAAATCATTTAATTCTGCATTGATAATTGCTATTCATGGGTCTCTGGATTAACTCTAATTTTAATTTCTCTTTTTTTAATAGCTGTTTTGACTACTATAAATTATAATGAAAATGTAATACTTAAGGTATAAATGTATACATTAACTTAAAATTAGAATTTTGGCATCATAATTTGGTATGCTACTTTAATTTTAATAAAAATATATAATAATAATAAAAATAATAAGAAGAAGGAGAATAAATATGATTATTTATAACTTTCACCTCCAATTCTGTGCCTCATACCCTAATGCATACTTTAAAAAATAGTTATTTCAATAAAAGGAAGCAAACGGAAAATACAAAAATACAAGAGGTCATAATTTAAGGTTGGAGGAAAGGAGATTTAATCTCCTGCAACGGAAACATTTTTTCACTGTAAGAGCAATAAAATTGTGGAACTCATTACCAAAGGAGGTAGTGAATGCCAATACCATAGATACATTTAAAAATAGTCTGGATACATTTCTGTATATAAACAAAATTAATGGATATGATTGCTAGTATTAAATGGGTCACATTTTAATGAGGTTATTTAATCTTAACTGGAGCTTTTTGAAAGTATTTTAGATTTGTATAGGTTGAACTCGATGGACTTCAGTCTTTTTTTTCAACCTTATCTACTATGTTACTATGTTACTATGTATTGCTGTTAGGAATATGAAAAAAAGCATAGAAAAAAAGCAAAGTTGTTTAAACTAATATTACTGGGAATTATTACTAATAGGTCAATAATTCCCTAAAATGTAAGAATGGAGAATGACATATTGTCACGTGTGAACAAAAATATTTTAGAAAGGAACATAAATCTTCCAAAAAAAAAAAAAAAAAGTAATACAGTTATAATTTACTCTTTTATATCTAGCAATAGGGGGGGGGGGAGTGGAAAAAATATAATAAGGCAAGCTTGTGACCCAATTATCTTAAGCACTCTGCTGAAATTTTCTATGCAGTCTCAACAGTACTGTGAGGTCCCTCAAAAAATGTTATAAAGAAAAATTATAATTTATGAACGGTTTATCTAGCTACACAGAGTTTGAGATGTGAATGTGAGAAACAAACATTTCATAAAATGCTCAAAAAAGCTCCCCAAATATTTTGCGTGAAATCTCTCTCCATGCTGGTGAGGTTTTCATCATGAGGCCCTTGAAGTTTATAAACTATTGAATTTTGAGTTTACATTTTTGTTGTACAAACAATACAATAAAATTGCTCTGAGTTAAAACTTGCACACAGGGGATGTGAGACCCCCCAGTGTTTCATTATGGAAATTCAAGATCAGTTCATTTTATATTTTGTACCAACAGGAAATTGGAGAAGCAGAGTTTATATTATTGTGACTCTTGGAACAGAGATGGTGTAATATTTTCATTATTTAGCCATTCTCTGATGTAGTTAATAATGTCAAGAAAAAAATGGCTTCTCAAAAAACCAAGGTTGTTGAATTGAAGAGTTTAAAAATCTTTACAAAGTTGCTAGAAAGAGTGTTGTAGTGGGTTGAAAAACCACTGTTACATTGTCTCCATACCATGGGTATGAACTAATGTTCAAAATTAGCATATGACTGATTAGGGCATTAGGGCTACAAGTGTGACTGACAGGGACTTCAGGGCCATGTGTCTGGTCTAATTTGCAGTATAGACATATGACTGATGGGGGCTTCAGGGCTATATGGGTTTGACATGTGCTTCAGGGCCATTAATCTGATCTAAAGTTCAGTATAAGCATATGAATGATGAAGGCTTCAAGGCTATGAGGCTTATTTATCAAGCCGTCAACCATAAATACGCTGGAATTCCGCAGCGTAATTGTGGCAAGCTTGATTCGCCTTATTTATCAAAGCCTACAGACTGGCAAAAGTAGAATTTTGTGACGTAACATACTATACGCCAGTCTCAGTCTTACACAGATCTATGCTTACGTCACAATGCAAATTCGGTACTATCTGACTACTTTTGTAAGTTAACAAAAATCTACCAGGTACGCTCGCCACTATTCCGGCCCAGCGTACCTGGTTTTCAATCCATAGGAATCAATGGGAGTCTGAAAGCAGCGAAAGCTTATGTTCGCTGCTGCCCGATATCCCTTTGATTTCTATGGGAGAATAAAATTAACATTTACACCTAACTCCCTAACATGTACCCTGAGTCTAAACACCCCTAATCTGCTGCCCCCTACATCGCCGCCACCTACATTATACTTATTAACCCCTAATCTGCTGCCCCCTACATCGCCGCCACCTACATTATACTTATTAACCCCTAATCTGCCGCCCCGCCACCGCCGCCACCTACATTATACTTATTATCCCCTAATCTGCCGCTCCAGACACCGCCGCCACCTACATAAAGTTATTAACCCCTATCCCGCCACTCCCAGAGCCCATCACAACTGAATAAAGTTATTAACCCCTAAACCTAACAACTCGCTAACTTTATATTAAATATTAACTCATCCCTATCTTATAATCAATTTAAACTTACCTTTAAAATTAAATTAAACTATATTAAACTAATAATTAACCTACCCTAACTTTTATAATAAAATTACATTAAACTATATTAAATTAATAATTAATCTACCCTAACTTTCATAATAAAATTACATTAAACTATTTTAAATTAATAATTAATCTACCCTAACTTTTATAATAAAATTACATTAAACGATATTAAATTAATAATTAATCTAACCTAACTTTTATACTAAAATTACATTAAGCTACAAATTAAATTAACTATATTATATATTTAAACACCTAAATACTGAAATAATTTAAATCTACTTTAAAAAATTACTAATTTACAAAAAACTAACAACTTAGTTGCAAAAAATAACAAACACTAAGTTACACAAAAAATAAACACTAAGTTACAAAAAATAAAAAAGATTCAAATATTTAAACTAATTACACCTAATCTAAGGGCCCTATGAAAATAAAAAAGCCCCCCTAAAATAAAAAACCCTAACCTACAATAAACTACAAATAGCCCTTAAAAGGGCCTTTTGTGGGGCATTGCCCCAAAGAAATCAGCTCTTTTACCTGTAAAAAAAAATACAAACAACCCCCTAACAGTAAAACCCACCACCCACACAACCAACCCCTCAAATAAAAGCCTAACTAAAAAACCCTAAGCTCCCCATTGCCCTGAAAAGGGCATTTGGATGGGCATTGAACTTAAAAGGGCAGTTAGCTCTTTTGCGGCCCAAACCCTAATCTATAAAATAAAACCCACCCAATATACCCTATAACACTGATTGGAACAGCCAATAGAATGCGAGCTCAATCCTATTGGCTGATTGGATCAGCCAATAGGATTGAACTTCAATCCTATTGACTGATTTAATCAGTTAATAGGATTTTTTCAACCTTAATTACGATTGGATGATAGAATTCTATCAGCCAATCAGAATCTAAGGGACACCATCTTGGATGACGTCATTTAAAGGAACATTCATTCCGAAGAAGACGTCGATGGAAGAGGATGCTCCGCGTTGGATGTCTGGAAGATGGAGCCGCTCCGTGTCGGATGGATGAAGATAGAAGATGCCGTCTGGGTGAAGACTTCTGCGGGCTTGGATGAAGACTTTGGCCGCTTGGATGAAGACTTCTGCCGGCTTCTTGGAGGATGGATGTCGGATCTTCAAAACTGTAAGTCGATCTTCAGGGGTTAGTGTTCGGATTTTTTAATGGTTTATTAGGTGTGTTTTATTTTTAGATTAGGGGTTTGGGCTGCAATAGAGCTAAATGCCCTTTTAAGGGCAATGCCCATCCAAATGCCATTTTCAGGGCAATGGGGAGCTTAGGTTTTTTTAGTTAGGCTTTTATTTGGGGGGTTGGTTGTGTGGGTGGTGGGTTTTACTGTTGGGGGGTATTTGTATTTTTTTTTACAGGTAAAAGAGCTGATTTCTTTGGGGCAATGCCCCGCAAAAGGCCCTTTTAAGGGCTATTTGTAGTTTATTGTAGGTTAGGGTTTTTTTTTTTGGGGGGGGGGCTTTTTTATTTTCATAGGGCCCTTAGATTAGGTGTAATTAATTTAAATTTATGATCATTTCTTTTTTATTTTTTGTAACTTAGTGTTTTTTTTGTGTAACTTAGTGTTTGTTATTTTTTGTAACTTAGTTGTTAGTTTTTTGTAACTTAGTAATTTTTTTGTGTAGATTTACATTATTTGAGTAGGGTTAGGTTTCTAAATATATAATATAGTTAATTTAATTTGTAGTTTGATGTAATTTTATTATAAAAGTTAGGTTAGATTAATTATTAATTTAATATAGTTTAATGTAATTTTATTATAAAAGTTAGGGTAGGTTAATTAATAGTTTAATATAGTTTAATGTAATTTTAAAGGTAAGTTTAAATTGATTATAAGATAGGGATGAGTTAATATTTAATAGAAAGTTAGCGGGTTGTTAGGTTTAGGGGTTAATATGTTAATTTAGTTTATGGCAATGTGGGGAGCTGGAGGTTTAGGGGTTAATAACTTTATTTAGTTGCGGTGGGCTCCGGGAGCGACGGGATAGGGGTTAATAACATAATGTAGGTGGCGGCGGTGTAGGGGGCAGCCGATTAAGGGTTAATAACATAATGTAGGTGGCGGCAGTGTAGGGGGCAGCAGATTAAGGGTTAATAACATAATGTAGGTGGCGGCAGTATAGGGGTGGCAGATTAGGGGTTAATAAGTATAATGTAGGTGACGGTTGTGTAGAGGGCGGCAGATTAGGGGGTAATAACATAATGTAGGTGGCGGTGGGCTCCGGGAGCGGAGGAATAAGGGTTAATAAGTTTATTAGAGTGGCGGTGAGCTCCGGGAGCAGCGATTTAGGGGTTAATAACTTTATTTAGTTGCGGCGGGGTCCGGGAGTGGTGGTATAGGGGTTAAACAGTTTAGTATAGTGGCGGTGTTTAGTGACAGTATAAAAATAAAGCTGGGAAAAAGCCAAATAGCAGCGAGATCGATGACTGTCAGTTAACAGCAGTCCGCTGCTCATCGCCCCGTACTTGGTGCGCGGCTTTTTGACAGCTTTTTTGTTAACTATGGAGAACGTATTCAGGTCCACGGCAGCGATGTTAGGCGAGCGTATTGGTGCCGTCGAATGCAGCACAGTTGACGGCTTGATAAAAAGGCCTCTATGAGTTTGACTGATGGGGGCTTCAGGACCATGAGTTTGATAAAATGTTCAGTGTTGGCTTATGGGGGCCAAACATTCTTGGTACACATTCCCTAAGATGAATATGCATGGAAAAAATAACATATTTGCATAGTAATTCACTTTGAATGTGGGTTACACTCCATTTTGGTGCTGTTTAACAGCTTCTAAAGTCAACATCTTTACTTCTCCCTTTAAAGAGATATCTCTCCAATGAATGTAGTTTTTAATTAGACTTATTAAAAGTTAAGCTTTGGTAACATATATGTGATTTTTGCTCCCTCTTCCTATTTTCTTTTTTGGCTAATGTACGGTCCCCATGTGGGCATAGGGCTGACAGCAGCTGAGGCATCATGGGGTCTGATCTGCACCTAATTGAGCACAGCTACCTATTATCTCTGATCACCCACTGGTTTATAATTTTATGGGTGATAGCTGGCAAAAGTAAACTGATTAATATTTGTATTACTGTTTACAGAACATAATCTTGGGTCCTAATGAGTAGTTTCTTAAAAGACCACTAAGTACAGTAGATTTGAATAATTGACACATACACAATAAAAAGACAATGCAATTAAACTGATTTTGAATTTGAAATGAGCAGTAGAATATTTTCTGACATATTTTAAAGGTATTTCAATTTTGCCTCCCCTGCATCATGTGACAGCCATCAGCCAATCATTTTTGCTCAGTAGGAGCTGTAGCCTCAAAAAGAAAAACACGTGCAAATAAAAATAATATTTTGATAATGGAAGTATATTTGGAAGTTATTTTGTTTTGTTTTTTTAATTGCATGCTTTATCTAAATCATTACATTTAATTTTGACTTTAGTGGTCCTTTAACATATTCCCTAGAAGAACCAAATTCACACACTGTGACAGATGTGCTAGGAAATACAGATAATTAGTTTTATCAGAATTTTCCTTTAAAATATTTAACTTTATCTTTAATATATTTAAAGGGACACTGAACCCAAATTTTTTCTTTTGTGATTCAAATAGAGCATCGAAATTTACGCAACTTTCTAATTTACTCCTATTATCAAATTTTCTTCATTCTCTTGGTATCTTTATTTGAAATGCAAGAATGTAAGTTTATGGGCTCATGCCAGCCAATTTTTGGTGAACACACTGGGGTCGATCCGATAAAAATCGTCGCCCGCAAAAGCCGGCGACGCCAATATTTGCGCGGGTTTGGTATCACATATACGGCGTAACCTAGAAGTTACGCGCGTATATTTCTGCCGTCGCCCGTAGTTTTTTGGGCTATAGGCAGGTATACCAAACCCGCGCAGTTTGGTATCCAATATGCAGCGTAAGGACTTACGTGGCGAAAATGGAGAAAACTTACTCCATTTTCACCTCGCCACAAAAAGCAGCCGTAAGAAGCCTTACGCTGACTATTGGAGACCCGTAACTTCCTAAACTGGCTGCTAAAATAAACCTAACACCTAACGCATGCGCAATGTCTATCTCCCTGTCAACCCGCGATCTTCTAAAATAAACCTAACACCTAACGCATGCGCAATGTCTATCTCCCTGTCAACCGCGATCTGCTAAAATAAACCTAACACCTAACGCATGCGCAATGTCTATCTACCTGTCAACCGCGATCCCCCCCCCCGAAATCCCTAATAAAGTTATTAACCCCTAAACCGCCGCTCCCGGACCCCGCCGCCATCTACATAAACTAACCCCCTACTGTGAGCCCCTAAAACCGCCGCCATCTACCTTATCTATCCCCTAATCTGACCCCTTACACCGCCGCCACCTATATAAAAATTATTAACCCCTAATCTAATCCCCCTATACCGCCGCCAGCTATATTAATATTATTAACCCCTAATGTAAGCCCCTTACACCCCCGCCATCTCTATTAAAATGATTAACCCCTAAATTAATCTACCTACCCCGCCGCCAGCTATATTATCTATATTAACCCTAAGTATATTATAGTTAATATAGGTATTACATTATATATATTAACTATATTAACCCTAATTATATTAGGGTTAATATAGTTAATATAGTTACTATAGTATTTATATTAACTATATTAACTCTATCTAACCCTAACACCCCTAACTAAATTTATATTAAATTAATCTAATTCATTTATAAACTAAAATATTCCTATTTAAATCTAAATACTTACCTATAAAATAAACCCTAAGATAGCTACAATATAATTAATAATTACATTGTAGCTATGTTAGGGTTAATATTTATTTTACAGGTAAATTGTTAATTATTTTAACTAGGTATAATAGCTATTAAATAGTTATGAACTATTTAATATCTACCTAGTTAAAATAATTACCCAATTACCTGTAAAATATATCCTAACCTAAGTTACAAATACACCTACACTATCAATAAATTTAATAAACTACAAACATCTATCTAAAAATACAATTAAATTAACTAAACTAAATTACAAAAACAAACAAACACTAAATTACAAAAAATAAAAAAAGATTACAAGATTTTTAAGCTAATTACACCTATTCTAAGCCCCCTAATAAAATAATAAACCCCCAAAATAAAAAAAATTCCCTGCCCTATTCTAAATTAAACAAATTTCAAAGCTCTTTACCTTACCAGCCCTTAAAAAGGCCTTTTGTGGGGCATGCCCCAAAGAATTCAGCTCTTTTGCATACAAATACAATCCCCCCCCCCCATTACAACCCACCACCCACATACCCCTATTCTAAAACCACCCAAACCCCCCTTAAAAAAGCCTAACACTACCCCCCTGAAGATCTCCCTACCTTGTCTTCACCACACCGGGCCGAACTCCTGATCCGATCCGGGCGATGTCTTCCTCCAAGCGGCAAAGAAGAATTCTTCCTCCGGCGACGTCTTCCTCCAAGCGGCAGCAAAGTCTTCATTCTTCCGGCGGCATCTTCAATCTTCTTTCTTCGCTCCGCCGCCGCGGAGCATCCATCCCGGCTGACTGCTGTACTACGAATGAGGTACCTTTAAATGACATCATCCAAGATGGCGTCCGCCGAATTCCGATTGGCTGATAGGATTCTATCAGCCAATCGGAATTAAGTTAGAAAAATCTGATTGGCTGATTGAATCAGCCAATCAGATTCAAGTTCAATCCGATTGGCTGATCGGAACAGCCAATAGAATGCGAGCTCAATCTGATTGGCTGATTGGATCAGCCAATCGGATTGAACTTGAATCTGATTGGCTGATTCAATCAGCCAATCAGATTTTTCTAACTTAATTCCGATTGGCTGATAGAATCCTATCAGCCAATCGGAATTCGGCGGACGCCATCTTGGATGACGTCATTTAAAGGTACCTCATTCGTAGTACAGCAGTCGGCCGGGATGGATGCTCCGCGGCGGCGGAGCGAAGAAAGAAGATTGAAGATGCCGCCGGAAGAATGAAGACTTTGCTGCCGCTTGGAGGAAGACGTCGCCGGAGGAAGAATTCTTCTTTGCCGCTTGGAGGAAGACATCGCCCGGATCGGATCAGGAGTTCGGCCCGGTGTGGTGAAGACAAGGTAGGGAGATCTTCTGGGGGGTAGTGTTAGGCTTTTTTAAGGGGGGTTTGGGTGGTTTTAGAATAGGGGTATGTGGGTGGTGGGTTGTAATGGGGGGGGGATTGTATTTGTATGCAAAAGAGCTGAATTCTTTGGGGCATGCCCCACAAAAGGCCCTTTTAAGGGCTGGTAAGGTAAAGAGCTTTGAAATTTGTTTAATTTAGAATAGGGCAGGGAATTTTTTTTATTTTGGGGGTTTATTATTTTATTAGGGGGCTTAGAATAGGTGTAATTAGCTTAAAAATCTTGTAATCTTTTTTTTATTTTTTGTAATTTAGTGTTTGTTTGTTTTTGTAATTTAGTTTAGTTAATTTAATTGTATTTTTAGATAGATGTTTGTAGTTTATTAAATTTATTGATAGTGTAGGTGTATTTGTAACTTAGGTTAGGATTTATTTTACAGGTAATTGGTAATTATTTTAACTAGGTAGATATTAAATAGTTAATAACTATTTAATATCTATTATACCTAGTTAAAATAATTAACAATTTACCTGTAAAATAAATATTAACCCTAACATAGCTACAATGTAATTATTAATTATATTGTAGCTATCTTAGGGTTTATTTTATAGGTAAGTATTTAGATTTAAATAGGAATATTTTAGTTTATAAATGAATTAGATTAATTTAATATAAATTTAGTTAGGGGTGTTAGGGTTAGATAGAGTTAATATAGTTAATATAAATACTATAGTAACTATATTAACTATATTAACCCTAATATAATTAGGGTTAATATAGTTAATATATATAATGTAATACCTATATTAACTATAATATACTTAGGGTTAATATAGATAATATAGCTGGCGGCGGGGTAGGTAGATTAAATTAGGGGTTAATCATTTTAATAGAGATGGCGGCGGTGTAAGGGGCTTACATTAGGGGTTAATAATTTTAATATAGATGGCGGCGGTGTTAGGGGCTCACTTTAGGGGGTTATAGATATAATATAGCTGGCGGCGGGGTACGGGAGCGGCGGTTTAGGGGTTAATAACTTTATTAGGTTGCGGCGGGGTACGGGAGCGGCGGTTTAGGGGTTAATAGCTTTTTTATTGTTAGGCTAGTGAGGGGGGATAGCGGATAGAGGGTTAGACGTGTCGGGCTATGTTAGGGAGGCGTGTTAGACTTGTCGGGCTATGTTAGGGAGGCGTGTTAGAAAGTGCGGGTGTTTTAGACTTTAGTCAGGTTTTATAGGCGCCGGCAGTTTCTAACGTGGCGCAAGTGACTGACGACGCCAGAAATTTGTACTTGCGCAGATTTCTGGACATCGCTGGTTTGTCAGACTTACGGCACGTTAGCATCTGACGGCGACTTATATGGGATAGCTCTCGAGTTGCGAGCTGAAACTGCGGGCGACGCCGGTTCCCTCGCTTGCGCCGCAAACTGCGATCTATATCGGATCGCGCCCACTGTGTTGTTCTTGCTAATTGGTGGATAAATTCACCCACCAATAAACAAGTGCTTTCCATGGTTCTGAACCAAAAAAATTGCTTAGATGCCTTATTTTTCAAATAAAGATAGCAAGAGAACGAAGAAAAATTAATAATAGGAGTAAATTAGAAAGTTGCTTAA
>NC_069503.1:140963448-141128448 GCF_027579735.1 Bombina bombina | reverse complement strand
CTTTAACGGCTGCTTCTTAATATGTCTGCAACCTCAGAGGTTGTGGACACCAGACAACCAAGACTCGTTCATCCAGATTATCTACGTGCAATTGATTGTACAAGCGCAGGGGGCAGAGTTAAACTAGCTGTAATCTTAAAGGGACATGAAACCCAACATTTCTCTTTCATAATTTAGGTAGAACATACAATTTTAAATAACTTTCCAGTTTACTTCTATTATCAAATGTGTTTCATTCTCTTGGTATCATGTGTTGAAGGAGCAGCATTGCACTACTGGTTTCTAACTGAACTCATGGGTGAGACAATTACAATCGGTATATATATGTAGCCACCAATCAGCAACTAGAACCTGGGTTCTTTGCTGCTCCTGAGCTTTCCTAGATAAACCTTTCAGCTAAGGATAACAAGAGAAGGAAGCAAATTAAATAATAGAAGTAAACTGGAAAATTGTTTAAAATTGTATGCTCTGTCTAAATCATGAATGTCTAATTATGACTTTACTGTCCCTTTAAATTGCAGCAACTAATTCTGCTCCGAGGACCTGAAGGCTCTCACTATGAAAACCTTGTCTGCACGCAAAATAATAATTCTCACCCCTAGGCTTGTGGGATCTATAGCATTCAAATGACAGGATTTAAAGAATTAGAACATGTCATGTTTGCACCTCATTGCTCTTCAAAATAACTTGACCCTTTCAGATTTCCTAAGGTTCAGAGGGTGAATAGAATTGGCTATAATAATACATTAGTGGTCTTAATGTTGCTCTCTAAAGAAAGAGAACTTTATATATAAGCCCTGTTAAGTAAAAGGCAGTAACCACAGCACAAGTACAATGATACTGTCTAGCTGGTCAGTCTCAACTCAGGTTTAAAGGAACATGGAAATCAAAATTAAACTTTCATAATTCAAATGATAGAGCATGCAGTTTTATACATGTTTCATATTACGTCTGTTATTACATTTATATTGCTCTCTTGCTATACTTTATTGAAGAGCATACCTAGATAGCATTAGAGGCGTTCATGTGCCCTAAAGACTATATGGCAGAAGGAAAACAAAAGGAGAAGCAGTCTGCCAGGAACGAACAGCAGCATCAATAGCGTGTTCTTTTGTCCAGTTGCCACCTGGGAGTAGCTTCTTTCTGCCCAATTGTGCTTTTCACAGAGGAAAACTTTCCTGAAGTATATCAGTCTGATCCCGCCAACATGGTCAGTCCAGCCCCAAAATACCAGGCAATTCTCCTCTGAACTACAAACATGACAACCCCAGATGATCGTTTCGGCCTCCTTTGGGCCTCATCAGGGAGGTGCAGCCATATCCCTCTAAGCACATTAGGCAAGGAGTCCACGTCTGGTTTCCTCCATCACCCTTAGGGAGACTATCCCCAGGGTCATATTTACATATGCAAAACAGAAAGAGAAGGGCCTGAAGCAATATTATGTTATGCACTGTTGCAAATATTGCTTCTATTGAGTCCGCTTTGGCACTTCAGATGTTTTGGAACTACATTTCCCATGATGCTCAGCCAGCTTAAAGTGTCTGAGCATCATGTAGTTCCAAAACTTCTGGAGTGCCAAGATTGCTCACCCCTGAGTATACATTTTAAATGATATGACATTATAAAATCATAATAATAGCGCATGATTTATTATATTGCTGCAAGCACTGCTAAATTAGGGCTAGATTACGAGAGGAACACTAACAGTTACGCACAAGCAATAAGGGGTTGATTATATGTGTGCAGCGGGTTTTTCGCTCATATAAGCTGAAAGTAAACACGATTGCTTGACTGCAATTGTAGTCAACGCACGTCTGGATAGCGCTACCTCAGCGCTGTGGTTAACTGTTTCGCAAAACAAAAAAATCAGCCAATAGGATTGAGCTGGCATTCTATTGGCTGTTCCAATCAGCCAATAGAATCCAAGCTCAATCCTATTGGCTGATTGCATCAGCCAATAGAATTTTTTCTACCTTGATTCCGATTGGCTGATAGAATTCTATTAGCCAATCGGAATTGAAGGGACGCCATCTTGGATGACGTCATTTAAAGGAACCTTCATTCCAGAAGAGCCGTCGGATGAAGAGGATGCTCCACGTTGGATGTCTTGAAGATGGACCTGCTCCGCACCGGATGGATGAAGATAGAAGATGCCATCTGGATGAAGACTTCTGCCCGTCTGGAGGACAACTTCGCTTGGCTTGGATGAAGACTTCTCCCGGCTTCGTTGAGGACTTCGGCCCGGTTGGATGAAGACTTCTCCCGGTAAGGTGATCTTCAAGGGGTTAGTGTTAGGTTTTTTTTAAGGGGGTATTGGGTGGGTTTTAGAGTAGGGTTGGTTGTGTGGGTGGTGGGTTTTAATGTTGGGGGGATTTGTAATTATTTTTCAGGTAAAAGAGCTGATTACTTTGGGGCTATTTGTAATTTAGTGTAGGGTAGAGCTTTTTTATTTGGGGGGGGGCTTTTTAATTTCGTTAGTGGGATTAGATTAGGTGTAATTAGTTTAAAAATCTTGTAATTTGTTTATTATTTTCTGTAATTTAGTGTTTTGCTTTTTTTGTACTTTAGCTAATTTTATTTAATTGAATTTAATTTAGGTAAGTCATTTAATTATAGTGTAGTGTTAGGTGTTATTGTAACTTAGATTAGGTTTTATTTTACAGGTACTTTTGTATTTATTTTAGATAGGTAGCTATTAAATAGTTAATAACTATTTAATAACTATTCTATCTAGTTAAAATAAATACAAACTTGCCAGTAAAATAAAAATAAACCCTAACGCCTAGATTTAGAGTTCTGCGGCCAAAGGGGTGCGTTAGCTACGCGTGCTTTTTTTCCCATGCACCTTTTAAATACCGCTGGTATTTAGAGTTCACAGAATGGCTGGGTTTTCAGTGCGTTAGGCTCCAAAAAGGGAGCGTAGAGCATAATTTAACGCCACTGCAACTCTCGATACCAGCAGTGCTTACGGACGCGGCCAGCTTAAAAAACGTGCTCGTGCACGATTCCCCCATAGAAAACAATGGGGCTGTTTGAGCTGAAAAAAAACCTAACACCTGCAAAAAAGCAGCGTTCAGCTCCTAACGCAGCCCCATTGTTTTCTATGGGGAAACACTTCCTACGTCTGCACCTAACACTCTAACATGTACCCCGAGTCTAAACACCCCTAACATTACACTTATTAACCCATATTCTGCCGCCCCCGCTATCGCTGACCCCTGCATATTATTATTAACCCCTAATCTGCCGCTCCGTACACCACCGCCACCTACATTCTAGCTATGTACCCCTAATCTGCTGCCCCTATATTATATTTAATAACCCCTAATCTGCCCCCCTCAACGTCGCCTCCACCTGCCTACACTTATTAACCCCTAATCTGCCGAGCGGACCGCACCGCTACTATAATAAAGTTATTAACCCCTAATCCGCCTCACTCCCGCCTCATTAACCCTATAATAAATAGTATTAACCCCTAATCTGCCCTCCCTAACATCACCGACACCTAACTTCAATTATTAACCCCTAATCTGCCGACCGAATCTCGCCGCTACTGTAATAAATGGATTAACCCCTAAAGCTAAGTCTAACCCTAACACTAACACCCCCCTAAATTAAATATAATTTAAATCTAACGAAATAAATTAACTCTTATTAACTCTTATTAAATAAATTATTCCTATTTAAAGCTAAATACTTACCTGTAAAATAAACCCTAATATAGCTACAATATAAATTATAATTATATTATAGCTATTTTAGGATTTATATTTATTTTACAGGTAACTTTGTATTTACACTACACTATCAATAAATTAATTAAATACAATATCTACAAAAGGTCCTTTTAAGGGCTGGTAAGGTAAAAGAGCTTTAAACTTTTTTAATTTAGAATAGGGTAGGGCATTTTTTTATTTTGGGGGGCTTTGTTATTTTATTAGGGAGCTTAGAGTAGGTGTAATTAGTTTAAAATTGTAATATTTTTCTGATGTTTGTAAATATTTTTTTATTTTTTGTAACTTAGTTCTTTTTTATTGTTTGTACTTTAGTTAGTTTATTTCATTGTATTTATTTGTAGATATTGTATTTAATTAATTTATTGATAGTGTAGTGTTATGTTTAATTGTAGGTAATTGTAGGTATTTTATTTAATTTATTTATTGATAGTGTAGTGTTAGGTTTAATTGTAACTTAGGTTAGGATTTATTTTACAGGTAATTTTGTAATTATTTTAACTATTTTAGCTATTAAATAGTTCTTAACTATTTAATAGCTATTGTATCTGGTTAAAATAAATACAAAGTTACCTGTAAAATAAATATAAATCCTAAAATAGCTATAATATAATTATAATTTATATTGTAGCTATATTAGGGTTTATTTTACAGGTAAGTATTTAGATTTAAACAGGAATAATTTATTTAATAAGAGTTAATTAATTTCGTTAGATTTAAATTATATTTAACTTAGGGGGGTGTTAGTGTTAGGGTTAGACTTAGCTTTAGGGGTTAATCCATTTATTACAGTAGCGGCGAGATTCGGTCGGCAGATTAGGGGTTAATAATTGAAGTTAGGTGTCGGTGATGTTAGGGAGGGCAGATTAGGGGTTAATACTATTTATTATAGGGTTATTGAGGCGGGAGTGAGGCGGATTAGGGGTTAATGACTTTATTATAGTAGCGGTGTGGTCTGCTCGGCAGATTAGGGTTTAATAAGTGTAGGCAGGTGGAGGCGACGTTGAGGGGGGCAGATTAGGGGTTAATAAATATAATATAGGGGTCGGCGGTGTTAGGGGCAGCAGATTAGGGGTACATAAGGATAACGTAGGTGGCGGCGCTTTGCGGTCAGCAGATTAGGGGTTAATTATTGTAGGTAGCTGGCGGCGACGTTGTGTGGGGCAGGTTAGGGGTTAATAAATATAATACAGGGGTCGGCGGTGTTAGGGGCAGCAGATTAGGGGTACATAAGTATAACGTAGGTGGCGGTTGGCAGATTAAAGGTTAAAAAAAATTAATCGAGTGGCGGCGATGTGGGGGGACCTCGGTTTAGGGGTACATAGGTAGTTTATGGGTGTTAGTGTACTTTAGAGCACAGTAGTTAAGAGCTTTATAAACCGGCGTAAGCCCAGAAAGCTCTCAACTACTGACTTTTTTCTGCGGCTGGAGTTTTGTCGTTAGATTTCTAACGCTCACTTCAGCCACGACTCTAAATACCGGCGTTAGAAAGATCCCATTGAAAAGATAGGATACGCAAATGACGTAAGGTGGTCTGCGGTATGGAAAAGTCGCGGCTGGAAAGTGAGCGTTAGACCCTTTCCTGACTGACTCCAAATACCGGCGGTAGCCCAAAACCAGCGTTAGGAGCCTCTAACGCTGGTTTTCACGGCTACCGCCCAACTCTAAATCTAGGCCTAAGATAGCTACAATGTAACTATTAGTTATATTGTAGCTATCTTAGGGTTTATTTTATAGGTAAGTATTTAGTTTTAAACAGGAATAATTTAGTTAATTATAGTAATTTTTATTTAGATTTATTTAAATTATATTTAAGTTAGGGGGGGTTAGGGTTAGACAGATTTAGGGGTTAATAACTTTAGAATAGTGGCAGCGACATTGGGGGAGGCAGATTAGGGGTTAATAAATGTAGGTAGGTGTCGGCGATGTTAGGGCCGGCAGATTAGGGGTTAATAATATTTAACTAATGTTTGCGAGGCGGGAGTGCAGCGGTTTAGGGGTTAAAATATTTATTATAGTGGCGGCAATGTCCGGTTCGGCAGATTAGGGGTTAATTTTTTTTTTAGTGTTTGCGATGCGGGAGGAGCTCGGTTTAGGGGGTTATAGGTAGTTTATGGGTGTTAGTGTAATTTTTAGCACTTTAGTTAAGAGTTTTATGCTACGGTGTTGTAGTGTTAAACTCTTAACTACTGACTTTAAAATGCGGTACCAGTCTTGACAGGAGAGGGTTTACCGCTCACTTTTTGGCAGACTCGTAATACCGGCGCTATGCAAGTCTGTCCAAATAAGTGAGCGGTGAGCCTGTACCTTCAAGACTCGTAATAACAGCGGGCATTAAAAAGCAGCGTTAGGACCTCTTATCGCTGCTTTTTTAACCTAACGCACAACTCGTAATCTAGCCTTAAATTTACAAAATTGCGGCTAGATTATGAGTTTTGCGTTGAGGACTTTGGCCCAGTTGGATGAAGACTTCTCCCGGTGAGGTGATCTTGAAGGGGTTAGTGTTAGGTTTTTTTAAGGGGGTATTGGGTGGGTTTTAGAGTAGGGTTGGTTGTGTGGGTGGTGGGTTTTAATGTTGGGGGGGATTTGTAATTTTTTTTACAGGTAAAAGAGCTGATTACTTTGGGGCAATGCCCTGCAAAAGGCCCTTGTAAGGGCTATTTGTAATTTAGGGTAGGGCTTTTTTTATTTTGGGGGGCTTTTTAATTTTATTAGGGGGATTAGATTAGGTGTAATTAGTTTAAAAATCTTGTAATTTGTTTATTATTTTCTGTAATTTAGTGGGGTTTTTTTAACTTTAGATAATTTAATTTAATTTAGGTAATTGTATTTAATTTAGTTAATTTATGGTAATAATTTAATTATAGTGTAGTGTTAGGTGTAATTGTAACTTAGGTTAGGTTTTATTTTACAGGTACATTTGTATTTATTTTATCTAGGTAGTTATTAAATAGTTAATAACTATTTAATAACTATTGTACCTAGTTAAAATAAATAATATGTTTATTATAGTGGCGGCGAAGTTGGGGGCGGCAGATTAGGGTTTAAGAAGTGTAGGTAGGTTGCGGCGACATTGGGGGCGGCAGATTAGGGCTTAATAAATATAATGTAGGTGTCGGCGATGTTGTGGGCAGTAGATTAAGGGTTCATAAGTATAATGTAGGTGGCCGCGTTGTCCGGAGCGGCAGATTGAGGGTTAATAATTATAATGTAGGTGTTGGCGATGTCCGGGGCGGCAGATTAGGGGTTAAGAAGTGTAAGATTAGGGGTGTTTAGACTCGGGGTTCATGTTAGGGTGTTAGGTGTAGATATAAAATGTATTTCCCCATAGGAATCAATGGGGCTGCGTTAGGGAGCTTTACGCTGCTTTTTTGCAGGTGTTAGACTTTTTTTCAGCCGGCTCTCCCCTTTTATTCCTATGGGGAAATCGTGCACGAGCATGTTACACCAGCTCACCGCTAACGTAAGCAGCGCTGGTATTGGAGTGCGGTAATGAGCAAAATTTTGCTCAACGCTCACTTCTTGTCTGGTTTGTAAAAACCCGTAATAACAGCGCTGTCTGTAAGTGAGCAGTGAGCATAAACTGCTCGTTAGCACCGCACAGCCTCTAACGCAAAACTCGTAATCTAGGTGTTGGTTATTAAAAAAGTGCAGTTGTAAGTTATAATCACTCCCTCTGTCAGTCACAACCATGTGAAATATATTTATATGGAGAAATTAAAACTTTGTTTGACCATTTGGTTGCCAAAGAGTCGTATGTAACCCCTTGTTTGCAAGAAAGGTTTGCTTACCCTAATTGTTGTCAGAGATTTATGTTTCATTATATACTTGAACCTTAATATTTTTATACAAGTGTATCTTTTAAACATTTTACACCTGAGCCTTGTGACATTTCTTAAAAGTTCAGTTAACATTAGCATTTATAACACAGGAAGACAGCTTGTGCTGAGAACATGCAGAGGGAAAAAGCACTGCGCTATTGACCCAGTCCTCATTGGCTTTACTGACGGCATTTTAAAATATTTTTTTTAAAAATGCCCATCTAGAGGTGTGCTGGAAAGCTCTACCTTACTGAGCTTCTGAGGTACATTATTAATAAATAAGGCACAGTACATTTACTCATACGCCACTTTTAAAGGCACAGCAAAACTTATTAACAAATGAGATATACTGTCTCTTTAAGATCTATTATTCGCACCTTTGAAACAAATATGATAACTTAAATTCACTGCTTTACCTACTTTTTATAGCTAGGTGGCTATTTGTCTTTTTATTAACTGGTTTCAACCAAATTGTGATGTGCAATATGTTTTTAAAGGGGGCTTTACAATCAATTTACATATACAGGTGGCCCTCGGTTTACAACGGTTCAATTTACACCGTTTCAGAATAACAACCTTTTTTCCAGTCATGTGACTGCTATTGAAAAGCATTGAGAAGCAGTGCATTTATTAAAATAGTCAGTAGGTGGAGATGTCCGCTTGTGTTGCAGCAAAGCCAAGCAAGCTGAAATTAATCAGTTTAACCAGATCTGAGCTATCGGGCAGATTTCAAAGAAACAAGATCTTCCCTGTCTATAAATCAGTCCAGACTGGAATGCATAGAAAGAACTGTTTGCATAAAAATGCAAGTGAAGTCTGTGTTGTGTGATTATTTTATTAGGTTTATAATGCTGTTTAGCAAATGTTTTTGTTCATTTAACTCAGTTAATTATATATTCTGTGTTGTGTGATTATTTTATTAGGTTTATAATGCTGTTTAGCATTTAAAGTCTTCATTTCAAAGTTTTAAAAATAATGTATTAGGTGTTACTTATGACAATTTTGAGAGAGGCGTGGAACCTATCTCCCTCACTTCCCACTGACTTACATTATAAACTGGGTTTCAGTTTACAACGGTTTCGATTTACAACCATTCCTTCTGGAACCTAACCCCGGCGTAAACTGAGGGCTACCTGTATATAATAATTGGCTGCTAAAGATGGAGCCCATAGTTTCAAAATACACAGTAAGTAAAGAACATGGTGTAGCAATAACTGGACTGGTTCCTTCACATATGGCAAATGGTGGGGAGAATTTGGCTACTGGAAAACACCTGCCGCATAAAAGGTGATAACCCATTCCAAACATTATCAAACTCACCTAGTGTTTTTAAGGGACAGTCTACTTCAGAATTGGTATTGTTTAAAAACATAGATAATAATCCCTTTTTTTACCCATTACCCAGGTTTGCAAAACCAACACAGTTATATTAATATACTTTTTACCTCTGTGATTACCTTTTATCTAAGCCTCTGCACTGCCCCCTTATCTCAGTTCTTTTGACAGTCTTGCATTTTAGCCAATCAGCGCTGAATCCTAGGTCACTCTACTTGAGTGAGCACAATGTTATCTATATGGCACACATGAACTAACGCCGTCTAGCTGTGAAAAACTGTCAAAATGCACTGAGATAAGAGGCAGCTTTAAAGGGCTTAGAAATTAGCCTATGTGTCTATCTAAGTTTAGCTTTTAACAAAGAATATCAAGAGAACAAAAGCAAATTTGATGATAAAAGTATATTGGAAAGTTGTTTAAAAGTGCATGTCCTATCTGAATCATTAAAGGTTAATTTTGACTAAACTGTTCCTTTAATTTTGTACATGAGTGAAGACAGATCTTATACCCACAAACTGTTTACTGTTCTTTTAAATATATAAATGTGTGTCTTAGTTCAAAATATAAAAATGTAATACATTTAACTCTGGCATTGCATCACTATAAAATAAGTCAATTATTTTGTTCAGAACTGTTAAAAAAAGAACACATCATTTTAGCCACTTGATAACTTCTGGCTAGATTTAGAGTTTTGCGGCCAAAGGGGTGCGTAAGCTACGCATGTTTTTTTCCCCCAGCACCTTTTAAATAACGCTGGTATTGAGAGTTCTCTGAAGGGCTGCGTTAGGCTCCAAAAAAGGGAGCGTAGTGGCATATTTACCGCCACTCCAGCGTTGCTTACGGTAGCGGTAAGCTGAAAAAACGTGCTTGTGCACGATTCCCCTATAGGAAACAATGGGGCAGTTTGGGCTGAAAAAAAACCTAACACCTGCAAAAAAGCAGCGTTCAGCTCCTAACGCAGCCCCATTGTTTCCTATGGGGAAACAGTTTCTAAGTCTGCACCTAACACTCTAACATGTACCCCGAGTCTAAACACCCCTAACCTTACACTTATTAACCCCTAATCTGCCACCCCCACTATCGCTGACCCCTGCATATTATTATTAACCCCTAATCTGCCTCTCCGGACACCGCCGCCACCTACATTATCCCTATGTACCCCTAATCTGCTGCCCCTAACATCGCCGACCCCTATATTATATTTATTAAACCCTAATCTGCCGACCGGACCTCGCCGCCACTATAATAAATGTATTAACCCCTAAACCGCCTCACTCCGGCCTCACAAACCCTGTAATAAATAGTATTAACCCCTAATCTGCCCTCCCTAACATCTGCGACACCTAACTTCAAGTATTAACCCCTAATCTGCCGACCGGACCTCGCCACTACTCTAATAAATGTATTAACCCCTAAAGCTAAGTCTAACCCTAACCCTAACACCCCCCTAAGTTAAATATAATTTTATTCTAACAAAATAAATTATTTCTTATTAAAAAAATTAATCCTATTTAAAGCTAAATACTTACCAGTAAAATAAACCCTAATATAGCTACAATATAAATAATAATTACATTGTAGCTATTTTAGGATTTATATTTATTTTACAGGCAACTTTGTTTTTTTTTTAACTAGGTACAATAGCTATTAAATAGTTATTTACTATTTAATAGCTACCTAGTTAAAATAATTACAAAATTACCTGTAAAATAAATCCTAACCTAAGTTACAATTAAACCTAACACTACACTATCAATAAATTAGTTTATTAATAATTTTTTATTGAGGGTTTTTCATAATGACAACAGAAAAACTATGGCATATACATATTTCAAAACATAGCAATGATTGTCGCAATAACAACATAACAGGCAAAAAATAAAAGAAAAAATATATATAATGAATACCAAAATACATCTGAAAACCTCATTTTGTGTTTTTATATGATAATATGGGTAGCTATTATCCCAGGCCATAATGTTAAAAAAGGCACTCTGAAAGAGCACTGTAGCTACCATATAGACCCATTTTATTCTGAACTAGTTTGTACTTGAGTACTTCGTATAGTTAAAGTCAGGGTCATAATGTCAAGAGCTTCATAAAAAAAAGAGGGGGGGAATTAGGGAATTGTCAGCGGGTAAGCACCGCTTATACAGATAATTTTTCTACATAACAATATTATAGCATACTTAAGTTATTTGAAGGAAGTAATAATAATAGCAATATAAATAGCTATGGTCAACTACAGTGGGGGGGGGCGGAAGACCATAGGAATGTTAATGAACAGGGTCACTTATTTATTGTTGTATAATGTATGGCGTGTAAGACTGCGCTATACGAGAGTTAAATGTAATTTGTAATGGGTATCAGGAAAGAGTAGGTACAGCTCCAGCCTGGTTAGGATGAGACTCATGTATCATTATTGGAGCATTTATGCAGTATCTCCCCTCAGGGAAATTGTCACCACTGGACAAGGACGGTTAGGGCATAGTGGATATGACCCGCTCACAAATAGAGAGCGGGAAAGGATGCGGGGAGATAAAGTCTGTAAAGAAATGTCATGGGGGCTAGCGGCTCCATAAAGAAGCCCGGGAATATTTAGAATAGATAAAAAGTAAAAATATATTGGGAGTAATAAACAGTATGTAAATATGAGCTATACTAAACAGTATTAAAGATAAAAGTTGGGTATAATTGTATATTAATCCTTTAACATCTGGGGAAAATGATATATTTGATAAAAATGAGTAAAATGAGATCATACTAAACATTAAGTATATACATGGCTAACCCCTTTCTATCATGATAGTATAGAGTCTAACAGGTATAGGTGTATAGTTATGGTACAATAGAGGAGCATCACTAGGAGTACTACGTGGTTTGGGATACAGAAGTACATATCAAAGCCTATGAGCAGCCATAGTAATCTATAAAGTACCTATAACACGAAATACAACGGCATCATGACCAGCATTAGGAACATATAAAGAGCGCTATATCAAAATTCACATAATTGAAGCCCTAACTTAGGAGCCCCAGTGTGCTGGTTACTAACATTAAGGTTACAGCCTATATGTATTATTCAGTTTCATCTCAGGTAGACATAAGTTAATATATAACAACATAGTGTTAAAGGAGCAGACATTATACCAATATATAACAGCTAGTTAATATAATACAGCGAAGTTTTTTTTTTTTTTGTTTGTTTTTTATAACACGAGTACAAGATTAGGCGATAGTATACTAGAAGGCTCCATTGACATGTTTAGCTCGAAAAACAGTAAGTTAGTGATACATTATCAATCACACAAAATCAATATTGCTTAATGTGGCATTCTGTTATATATGAGACCTTTCATGTATCTAGTTAATATTGCAATATAAACAGCTTAATGACAGCACCAATGCCACTGGACATTTGTGGGTAATAGCACCGTCCTGAACAGTGTCAGACATGCAGATAAAGCAAATAATTGCAGTGCAATGAGAAGTTTAGTCTAGAGTAACTATATATAGAGATTTAGCATGTACATAACTGAATTGATAATTATCAAACAATTGAGGCAGGCAGACTCTAAGTAATAACAGGGTTATCCTCAAAAGCCTTCCGATAAAGACATTAGTAGATGAACACAACAGTATAACTATAGTATAGACAGGGAATATTGGTATAATTTTGGCCCTGTATGAGAAGGTTCAGGCCTATGTTGTATTGGGCAAAGATTCCCTAACAAGGTGGTCATACTTAGTATTATGAGTGTCACTAAGTGAGTGAGCAGCCCAGAGCCCATATAAACTCAACAATCTGAACATAAGGTAATAGCCTAATCTAGTTAGGCAGGGGAGTGTACCTCATTATATTAGTGGTAGACAATCTTAGTGTAGTAGGTATATGTTGCTCAAGAACCCCTAGAAAACGTAAATGGTGAGGGGCTTCAAAAGAGTAGTGTTAAGTAGAAACAATCTATCATGTTTCTAAAAGTATTATGCATGAATGTATATCTCCCCGCACTAGAGTAGTTATGGACAAAGGGAGTTATGCAGTAACAATAGCAATCTCTCTTTACAAGTAGCGGTGGCATGGAAATTTACCCAATGTCTAATAGTGCATAAAATACAGGATGTCTAGGATGAGATGTCTAAGGTATGGACATGCAATGATATATGGATATAGGCCTCCCAACAATAGTAGGTGAGAGGACAAACATAAATAATGCAACAGTAATACTTATGGTTTAGGACTCAGGTTTTCTTAACTGATAATAGTCGAGATTAAGAATGCAGTTGTAAGGGATACATTTACTCTAAGAAATAAAGTCACTCCAATATACACAGGGATTAGAGTATGTATAAATAATTTAATTCTTTATCAAACCCCTGTAACAAGCAGGTCCGAGGAGGGCACAGTAGATGATAGCTTCTGCAGTCGTAAGGGGTTCATCACTGACGCCTTGTGTAAAGTACCTTGTGTAGGAGAATAGGCCCATAGAGCTTCGATATATGTTATTAGTTGCCGTGAGGCCATAGCCACAGCAAAATCTTGTAATAGCTCCTCTGGGCTTTCCGGCCCCTTTTTAGAAGTTGATCCCACCGTACTGATGTGAATTGCACTGACCTTAATCGGTTGTATCTTGACCGGCAAAAAACCCTCATGAGCAGCGTTGGGAGTATCCCCCTTGATAGTTAAGTCAGTTGATGAGCAGATTAGTGCATGTGTTAGCGATCCGACACAGATACCGATGGCCGGCAAATCCAAATAGGTAAGCGCCCGGGGATTGGCTCTGCGTTGTCTCCCTGGCAGTATAGCGTAGTTTCTGAGGCCTTTATCTCTGCTCTGTATCACCATGGGTTGTTCACTGACACCATTACTCCCCAATGTGGAAGCATCAGATCTCGCTGTAACAAAGTAGATTCCTTCTTCCCAAGAGGGCAACAAACTCAGCTCTGCTTTACTGACTCCCTGCAGCAATGGCCGGCCTCGGGTAGTATCTTCATTTGCCCAGGGATCGTGGGTACTGATAGCCGTCTGTGAATCCAACGGCAAGAGAACGCTTTCTTTTTCCCTCGCCATCTTAGATGTACTGGGATCCTCAACAGCACATGGATCATGTAAGAGCTGCACAAACTCGGCGAAATGCCATTGCATCTGCCGATCAAGCCCCATAAGAAGCGCTTTTATCTGAGAATAGCAGCCTTCCTCCATGTCTAAAATTAGATGGGCAGAGTCTGATTTCTGTCTTTGTAGGGCAATATTTGTTATCTGGGGCCTGGTCACAGCAAGTCCGGAACTCTTTGTGCAAATATTACAGCAATTGTTGTGTCCCTTCGTATCAAATCCTATAGGCTTTGGGTTAGAATATATTAAGAGTGTAAAATAGAGATGTAAAAGTTCTCAATCTGCCATTAATAACTAGTTTAATGAATATATGCTAGGAGCTCCAAAATAGCACGTCTTCCTGCTTTGGCTGTTGGCTCCGCCCCCCACTATCAATAAATTAATTAACTAAACTACCTACAATTACCTACAAGTAAATCAACTAAACTAAATTACAAAAAATAAAAATGATTACAAGAATTTTAAACTAATTACACCTACTCTAAGCCCCCTAAAAAATAACAAAGCCCCCAAAATAAAAAAATGCCCTACCCTATTCTAAAATAAAAAGTTAACAGCTCTATTACCTTACCAGCCCTTAAAAGGGTTTTTTGCGGGGCATGCCCCAAAGAAATCAGCTCTTTTGCCTGTAAAAAAAAAAAACATACAATACCCCCCCAACATTACAACCCACCACCCACATACCCCTAATCTAACCCACCCAAACCCCCCTTAAAAAACTTAACACTAAGCCCCTGAAGATCTTCCTACCTTGTCTTCACCCAGCCGGGTACCATCCGATCCGTCCAGAAGAGGGTCCGAAGTCTTCATCCTATCCGACCAGAAGATGTCCAGAAGAGGGTCCGAAGTCTTCATCCTATCCGGCCAGAAGAGGTCCTCCAGAGGGTCGGAAGTCTTCATCCAGGCGGCATCTTCTATCTTCTTCCATCCGGAGCGGAGCGGGTCCATCTTGAAGCAGCCGGCGCGGATCCATCTTCTTCTAACGACGTCCTAACAGCGAATGAAGGTTCCTTTAAATGACGTCATCCAAGATGGCATCCCTCGAATTCCGATTGGCTGATAGGATCCCATTGAAAAGATAGGATACGCAATTGGCGTAAGGTGTTCTGCGGTATGGAAAAGTCGCGGCTGGAAAGTGAGCGTTAGACCCTTTCCTGACTGACTCTAAATACCAGCGGGCGGTAAAAAGCAGCGTTAGGACCCCTTAACGCTGGTTTTGATGGCTAACACAGAACTCTAAATCTAGGCGTTAGTTAACATGAATCATAAATACATCAATGTAATCAACCACTTCACTACAAAAATAAATTAAAAAAGTGTATATATTAGGTATTGAAAGCTGCCAGTACCAAAGATGGCAACCATTAGTGGCAGGGGGAGGGTTAGATAGCTATTTGGGGGGATCGGGAAGGTGAGACTGCAATTAGTGGCTTTATAATTACCAAAAAGCAATGGTTAAGCCATATACAGTATGTCTGCTATTTCTGAACAAAGAGGTTCCCAGAGAAGCTTTCACAACCATTTGTGCCATGATTGCTTCAGTGAGAAACCCAAAGTTTGTGAAAAAGTTAACGATTTTCTTTATTTGATCGTATTTGGCGGTGAAATGTTGGCATAATATATACCAGAATGGGCCTAGATCAATACTTTGCATTGTCTACTTACAAAATATATAGTTTTGACAGGTAAATAAAAAAAAACAAGGCTCTAAAACAAGGCTTTATTTATGTTTAAATTGCGTGATAGCAAAAATGCTAAAACTTTTCTGGTATTTTGGGCAAGTTCTTCTCTGAAATTCCTGGTAGAGAAGGGGGAGAATACAAATTCCTATGTAAAGTGTTATAATTTATATCTTTACACATTGCACATCAAGAGGTGAATTAAAACACATACGTAAATCCCAAACATGATTTAAAGTTTTGTAAAAAAATTAAATTAAATATATATATGTCATTCATCTAACCATATTTTCATTTGCATGAAAAAATGCCGTAAGCTATTTAAATAGAGTCTATCACAACTCAGTTGTGTACATAATATAAATGATCATTGTCTTTCAGACACTTTCTGCTAAATCATTGAATTATAATACATACTTCCTGCTCAATAGAAATTAAAGGTACATAAAAAAAACAAATTTTCTTTTATGATTCAAATAGAACATTCAGTTTTAAATTACTTTCCAATTCACTTCTATTATCAATTTTTTTTTCTTTTTCTTGTTATCCTTTGTTGAAAAGCAGGAATAAAAACTCAGGAGTGTGCACGTGTCTGCAGTACTATATGACAGCAGTTTTGCAACAATGTTATACATAAGCAAGGGCACTAGATGGCAGCACTATTTCCTGTCGTAGTGTTTCCTTTCAGGTATGTGCATGATACGTACTTAGGTATCTCTTCAACAAAGAATTACCAGTGAGAATGAAGCAAATTTGATAATTGTAAGAAATAGGAAACTTTTTTTAAATTGTTGAATAATGAAACAAAAAATTGGGTTCTATGTCTCTTTAAAGGACCACTAAAGTAAAAAATAAAGTTTCATGATTCAGATAAAGCAAGCAATTAAAAAAATTATTATCAAAAAATGTACAATCTTTTTATATACACACATTCTGAGGCACCAGCTCATACTGAGCATGTGCAAAGCACATAGTATATATGCATATGCATTCTCTAACTGGCTCATGACTGTCACATGACACAGGGTGAGGGAAAATTGTATTAAAGGGACAGTAAACCATAAAAAAAATGTTATATAATTCTGCACATAGTGCAGAATTATATCCTATATTATAAAAGGCCAAGTGTGTTTGTCCGAAGCTGTCATGCGCAGTAGAGACAAACACACTTGGCCTTGAGATAGGGAGCGCGAGGTACACAAACAGCTGTGAGGTCTGGGGAGCGTGAGGTAAGCTACTCAACAGCTGTGAGGTCTGCTGCGTGAGAAGCGGCCACGCTCCCCAGACCTCACAGCTGTTTGTGGCCGACGGGAGCGTTGCGATGGGGGCGTGGCCGGGCATCGCGAGGGGCGTGGCCGGGCGGGTGTCGCCGCGATGGGGCCTGGCCGGGCGGGGTCCCGCGATGTGAAGACAGAGCCAGAGAGGGGGGAGAAGGGCCAAAGAGGGGGGGAGAGAGCACAAGAGAAGGGGGGGGAGAGCCAAAGAGAAGGGGGGGAGAGCCAAAGAGAAGGGGGGGGGAGAGCCAAAGAGAAGGGGGGGGAGAGCCAAAGAGAAGGGGGGGGGAGCCAAAGAGAAGGGGGGGAGCCAAAGAGAAGGGGGGGGAGAGCCAAAGAGAAGGGGGGGGAGAGCCAAAGAGAAGGGGGGGAGCCAAAGAGAAGGGGGGGGAGAGCCAAAGAGAAGGGGGGGGGAGCCAAAGAGAAGGGGGGGAGCCAAAGAGAAGGGGGGGGAACCAAAGAGAAGGGGGGGGGGAGAGCCAAAGAGAAGGGGGGGAGAGCCAAAGAGAAGGGGGGGGAGAGCCAAAGAGAAGGGGGGGAGCCAAAGAGAAGGGGGGGGAGCCAAAGAGAAGGGGGGGGAGAGCCAAAGAGAAGGGGGGGAAGCCAAAGAGAAGGGGGGGGAGCCAAAGAGAAGGGGGGGGAGAGCCAAAGAGAAGGGGGGGAGCCAAAGAGAAGGGGGGGAGAGCCAAAGAGAAGGGGGGGAGAGCCAAAGAGAAGGGGGGGAGAGCCAAAGAGAAGGGGAGGGGGGGGGAGAGCCAAATAGGGGGGAGAGAGAGAGCCAAAAAGGAGAGAGAGCCAAAGAGGGGGGAGAGAGAGCAAAAGAGAGGGGGGAGAGAGAGCCAAAGAGGGGGGGGGGGGGAGAGAGCCAAAGAGGGGGGGAGAGAGCCAAAGAGCGGGGGGGAGAGAGCCAAAGAGGGGGGGGAGAGAGCCAAAGAGGGGGGGGAGAGAGCCAAAGAGGGGGGGAGAGAGCCAAAGGGGGGGGGGAGAGAGATAAAGGGGGGGAGAGCCAAAGAGGGGGGAGAGAGAGAACCAAAGAGGAAAGAGAGCCAAAGAGTAGAGCAAAAGAGGGGAGAGAGACAAAGAGGGGGGAGAGAGAGCCAAAGAGGGGGGGCAGAGCCAAAGAGGGGGGGGAGAGAGCCAAAGGGGGGGGAGAGGGCCAAAGGGGGGGAGAGCCAAAGGCGGGGGAGAGAGCCAAAGGGGGAGAGAGCCAAAGGGGGGGGAGAGAGCCAAAGGGGAGAGAGAGAGCCAAAGAGGAGAGAGAGCAAAAGAGGTGAGAGAGCCAAAGAGGGGGGGGGGGGAGAGAGCCAAAGAGGGGGGGGGGAGAGCCAAAGAGGGGGGGGAGAGAGCCAAAGAGGCGGAGAGAACAAAAGAGGGGGGAGAGAACAAAAGAGGGGGGAGAGAGAGCAAAAGAAAGGAGGGAGAGAGCCAAAGAGGGGAGGGAGAGAGCCAAAGAGGGGAGAGAGACAGCCAAAGAGGGGAGAGAGAGAGCAAAAGAGGGGAGAGAGAGAGCAAAAGAGGGGAGAGAGATAAAGCAAAGGAGAGGGGGGAGAGAAAGCAAAAGAGAGGGGGGATGAGAGAGCAAAAGAGAGGGGGGAGAGTGCAAGGGGTGGAACCGCTGTACTGCAAAAAATGGCCCGTGTACACGGGCTTTAGTACTAGTAACATTATAATAGCGCAAACATTGTAAAACCAAATTTCCCCTTTGAATTTAAAAAATAACTGCTGTTTTACAGACCCGCTCTCTGTGATCTTCTGAGTGGGTCTGTTTTTTTCTAACAGCGCATCGGGCCAGCTGTATAGTCACAGCCCGGCCCGACCGCGCCATAGCACTAAGTGCAGCTCGCTCCTGCTGTCTGACAGATCAGGAGCGAGCTGCACTTAGTGCTATGGCGCAGTCGGGCTGGGCTGTGACTATACAGCTGGCCCGATGCGCTGTTTGAAAAAAACAGACCCGCTCAGAAGATCACAGAGAGCGGGTCTGTAAAACAGCAGTTATTTTTTAAATTCAAAGGGGAAATTTGGTTTTACAATGTTTGCGCTATTATAATGTTATATAATTCTGCACTATGTGCAGAATTCTATAACATTTTTTTTATGGTTTACTGTCCCTTTAACTTTAACATTTGTCAGAAAATATTCTACTGTACATTTCAAAGTAAGTGATATTGTATTGTGTTTTAATTGTGTATTTGTCAATTATTGTTATACTGTATTTAATAGTCCTTTAAAGTTAGTGTTTATCCAAAATTCCCTAGAAAGGCCAAAAGCTAAATTTGTAACAGGTTTTTAAAATGATGAAAATTGGTCAAATCAATTTTTTTTTTATTTTGCTTCTCAGCCTCTCTAACAAAAGATGTGAAATGTTTCTTTAAAGGGCCATGATACCCAAATGTTTAAACACTTGAAAGTGATGCAGCATAGCTGTAAAAAGCTGACTAGAAAATATCACCTATTTTCCTGTCAGCTTTTTACAGTTATACTGCATCAGTTTCAAGTGATTTAGCATATGCGATTGTGTATTACAGACATCCCAACTCTCCCTGAAGTTCAGGGAGTCTCCCTGATTGTAATAGCGGCTCCCTGATGCCATCAAATAGAATGCAATCTCCCTGAAACTCCAAGTACCATGATCCAATGTGGCCCAAATCCGGAAAAGTGTTTCTTTAAGGAATGCCTTTAGTTGCTAGGACGTTATAAAACCCTCAAAGCATGCATCAGTAACCAACAAGCCCCCACTGATTTTAATAAAATAAAAACACAAATACTACCTTATTTACTGCACGTAATTAAACTTTGTATTCTAAAATATTTAAGCATTCAACAAGCGTCACTGGAAAATAGGTTTATTGTATGTGGTTGTGCAATAAAGTGACTTTTTTTAATGTGACTTTAGTGGGAAGCTACTTTAATGATGTCTCTATCTTATTTAGGGTTTCAAGGTGTCCAATATATAACTGGGGGGGAGGGAGGGAGGGAGTGGCGGCACAGTAGCGGGTGAAGCCACCTCCCTGAAATGAGTTTTTGCAGGTTGGGATGTCTGGTATTATGTCCCTTTAAGCTTGTTAGTTGATCATTATTTCCAGCTAAAGCTTACTGAGCAGGTTTTATTTGCCATTTGTTTCTATTCAGATAAATAAAGCCTACTGCGAGAAATAGGGCTATTTCATATGGATGGTTAAAAAAAAAAGTTTGAGTGTGTCCCTTTAATGATGCTGTCTGTACAAGTGCCCTTGGGGCATTTATATGCAGTGGTAAATTACTGCGTACAAAGCGACATGAAACACATTACAATTGTACTATGGAATGTTTAATGAAAGTTATTTTTTAAAACATAATTATTTATTCCCTCCCCCTTTTTTTATTCCACACAGTCATCACTTAATGGACACTGAATATTTATTTGTATAATATTTAAAGAACTAATATAATTAAATAAAAATACATTTGCAGTGTTCTCGGGCTAATGTTTGCTTTCAATACAAAATTCTATCTAACTTTTATTAAAGGGACACTGAACCCAATTTTTTTCTTTTGTGATGCAGATAGAGCATGCAATTTTAAGCAACTTTCTAATTTACTCATATTATCTAATTGTCTTCATTCTCTTGGTATCTTTATTTGAAATGCAAGAATATAAGTTTAGATGCCGGCCCATTTTTGGTGAAAAAACTGGGTTGTTCTTGCTGATTGGTGGATAAATTCACCCACCAATAAACAAGTGCTTTCCATGTTGCTGAACCAAAAAAAATAGCTTAGATGCCTTCTTTTTCCAATAAAGAAAGCAAGAGAACGAAGAAAAATTGATAATAGGAGTAAATTAGAAAGTTGCTTAAAATTGCATGCTCTATCTGAATCACAATAGAAAAAGTTTGGGTTCAGCGTCCCTTACAGTTCTCAATTTCCCTTTAATTAATTTTATAAAGGATACAATATTTTGTTTCATGTTTCTTTTAACCTCTAAAAATAATATGACATAAGGATCTATCTTCTCTTTTCATCACACAGAGTCATTATTATTACTTTGCATTCAAATCTATAATTCAGCAGTGTCAACCCACCAAGTCCCCTTTCCCTTAGATTTGAGATCTTTATCTTCAGGAGCTGTCTGAAAGTTTAACTGGTTTATTTAAATATATATTTTTTTAATAGTACATGTTCCTGACATTTTATTACTGTTAGTTTTTGCAGCACAAAAGCTGTCATCATACAAAGAATTAGGTATAAAAGAGATTATCAAATTGACATATTTTACTGTCAAGGATTCTGGAAAAGAGTTATTTGCTATAATATATGTGCAATACTAGTTCTATTTATATGAATAGGATTAGATTGTACCTTACTTCATTTAGGATGTAATGAATATTGAATATAACATACTGTTTCCTTAATTATTTGTATCCATTTATTTGCTGCCAAAATTACGAAGTAGTGTGGGTATTGTAAGCAACTTTCTAATTTACTCCTATTATGAACTTTTCTTCATTCTCTCGGTATCTTTATTTGAAAAGCAGGAATGTAAAGCTTAGGAACCGGCCAATTTTTGCTTCAGCACTAGGGTAGAGCTTGCAGATTGGTGGCTAAATGTAGCAAATGTATCCACCAATCAGCAATCGTTACCTAGGTTACTGAACAACAAAAAAATGGACCAGCTTTTCAAATAAAGATACCAAGAGACTGAAGAAAATGTGATAATAGGAGTAAATTAGAAAGTTGCTTAAAATGGCATGCTCTATCTGAATCATGAAAGAAAAAAAAAATTGGGTTGCATATCCCTTTAAGTATTTTGTAGTGCTAGTAATGTAAATGGACAACATTTAGATAATAAGGAGCAAGTCATTATCTCCTTTTATGGCAGTGCATTCCCAAGGATTTTCCAAGGCATGTTGTCTATGGCTATATTCATAGACGCTTATATTGCAGAGCGATCATATTTAAAATGAATTGAGGCTCATTTCTCCTATCTTTTCGAGCTGTTCGCCGGTGGGCATTCCTGCTGCTAATATATACAGTTGTGTTAAATGGCCCAATACATGATATCTTAAACAACAAACTGAATTGTTAGAACTGCTGAAAAACAATGCTTTAGAAACTCATTTTCAAAACAAGTTCTGTAAATGTGTGCAAATGTTAAATATTTACATGTCTGCTTTGTTACGTTTCTTATGTAAAAGTAGTTTCTTGCAAAATATTTGATGGTGGGTGGTTGTGTGATGTTCCTGGCCATTCTCAAGGCCTGGTAATAATTTTTCACCAAAACCTCTACTCAACATGCAAATGTAGAAAAATGTGATTCTCTGTGCCACTATAAGGCCAAACGTATTTGGACACCCTACTAATTTTTAAATTCAGATGTTCCAACCCCACACATTACTAACAGGTGCATAAAATCCAGCACAAAACCATGAAATCTCCATAGACAAACATTGGCTGTACAATATGTCTTACTAAAGAGCTCAGTTATTAAAACTTGTTACATACAGAAGAATAGCCAGGAGACAGGCTGAAGTCCAGAACCAAATAATATAAAAGTGTCCAGGCATCAAATAAAAGTAAGTAAACTCGAGAGAAATCCAGTTAACAATTGCCAGAGGTTAGTAATAGGTTAAACAGTTAGATAGGGCTAAGGCATAATCCAAAGAGCAACCAGAGGTCATAACATGAAGGACGAGTCAGGGTCATAAAGACCAGGCTGGTCTTACTAAAATAACAGAAGAATAACTGCATGGAATATGGAACCAATTCTGCCGCAAGGTAACTCATGGCTATTTTATTATAAACAGCTCTAACCATAGCGCTGGTCACCATGTCTGGATTATTATTAAAAGTAACACAGACTCCCACTATGCCGACTTAAGCGCATTCCTCTGTAGCCACCGTGCTAACCAGAGCACTAAACCCATTCTTCTTTGCACAGGTAAACCTCTTAGGTTCTGACAGTGCAACAGTAATTGTGCGACTACCAAAATAAGTTGCTTATGCACAGTAGAAATGCTTTGTATAGGTCCAGTATCATGACCATGTATGCACTGTACAACTTGCATCTTCTCTCAAGAAAAATCTTTAGACAATTAATGGTTTGGAAAATTCAGCTTCTGATTGGATGTATTGCTAAAGAAAGTACACTAAATGCAAGTCACAGAGTACTCACATTAAAGGGACATAATACTCAAGAATTGTCTCTGCACCATCAAGAACCTTTCAAATTGTACTACAGTGCTTTGTTTATTTTTTTTATTTTTTTTTCAAAGCATAATCCTGGGCTGAATTAACCAACTTGCTCTTTGGGAGTTGTCTCTCTCAACCAGTTAGCTATTGAGTTCCACAATCATGCACTTCTTGTTGCTTTAAATGTAAACAGTGTTTACTAAACTGTTTCTTGTGAAAAAAGTAGCATGTTTAACTGTTGCTCTTTCATATACATGTCAGAAACATTTTAAATAACAAGTCCCTTTCAGTCATTTGTACAGAAACTATTGCAATAATGTGATAATGTTCAGAATTGTCCATTCACATTGTAAGATGGTAAGGCACATTATTTTGAGTCCCCTCCACATTACACTATGGATAACTATGTTCCCACCTTAAATAGAAGTCCAATATTGTGTTAGCTTAAATAGATATTAAAGTATTTTTAATATGTATGCAATTAAAGAAGTATTATTTGTAGAAAAGGTATGTAATCAGGGGACAGCAGCATAAATTAACCTCCAGTGGGAGGTGGGAGAGTTTGTTTTGCTCATTGAACCAAGCCATAATTAGCATACAAATAATTAACTATTAGGCTTTGTGTATACATGTAGAGATAACATGAGCAAGTCTGCTCTTCCTCTGTTTTGTCCCATTTAAATAGGTCTTGAGAACAACAGGTGATAGTTTTAATGAGCAAAAACAGATATTTCAAATACAAAAATACACATGAAGAAACAATTTCCCATACATTTAATCTGTAGAAAATAATTTGGATTACATTTTACCGTGCAATGTCCATTTAAATTACAGGAAAAGATAACACATAATTTTAAACATTTACATGAAATTATTTTTTTAGCTTTACAGGGCCCTATTTATGTGGATGCAGCTTCGAGGTCCGAGCATTTCAGGTTCACAAATGTAGGCATGAAATGTTAGTTAAATAGCTGCATTCTTAAGACTATTTCTTCTTAAACTCTATACAATCTAAATGCTAGCGGATGATTGCCAAGCCCTGTTTGTTCTCTGCTGATTGGTTGCACGGGTTTGAGGGTTGCAGCTGCACAAGCATTTGCTTGTGCAATAATTACTCTGGCAGACAAGGTTCCTGGGAGCTAACCTTATCCATCTAAGATTTCATAAATGTGGCCCCCTGTGGAGTGCAAAAAGTGGAGAATAAAAAACTAACTCCCAACACGTCTCACAAACCCGATCGGATTTTCCTGACAGGAAATATGAATATTTCCCATTCCAATGTTCTTCACATAGAGCAGAACATATTCTATTTATTCATAAATACACATAAATACACATTTCTTTTTTATAATATTTTTACTGAGGTAAGAAAAAAGTTATTACAAAAATGCCACACATGTAGACTCTTAAACATTGAAAAGCAATGTTCATCAATAAACAAAATTGTTGAGATACAAATTATGTTGACATACGGTATTGAAGAACAACCATTATATAGAATAAACTGTCACTGACACACCTAAAATAAAGTGAACTATAGAGTGGTCTATCATTGCTATGGTTCCTATGTGGCCGGGTGGGTCATAGACCAAGCCTCAGGTTTTTTGTATAAAGGATTAGGATGAGCATATAAATATGCAATGATCCAACTTAAAAAGAGAAGGGTGAGTTATGGATGAAGGAAGCTTTTTAGACTGTATGTGTAGTGATGTCAGGTGATGGATAGGCATACATATCTAGTAGAGCAGTTTGTCATTATCTCATGTAACACTCAGGCATTATTTAATCTGTTCACTAACAAATATGTTTAATGATATAGGAGTATGTCATAAGAATACAACAAATCTGATCAATGCTTCCTATAAGAAATATATAAAAAACAATATTTCCAGTATATAGGCCATTGGATGCATTTTCCCATGTTTACCAAGTAAACTGTGGTGGGGGGGTGGGAGCGTGGAGGACTGGCAGTATAAATTGGGGTGAATTGGTTCGCTAAAATATAGTTAAAGAAGGAATAGCATATGATCAATCATATGTGTCTATCTCTCAAAAGTTACATATGTGCTATTATGGAGCCTAGTGGGGTTCTCATTGATAGTGATATGACTCACTGTACAGTATATAATAGTTTGGGTGTGCAGATATGGTAGTATGATTATATGAATGAGAGGATATATTAACTGGACGCTAGCCAGATGATATAGGTAATAACACTTATTATCTACAATCTTATATAATTTATCTAGTTAGACCTTACCACCTGGGTACAGGCCCTATACCCAAGCGGCAGGTGAGACAGATATATTAGTAGATAAGCATTTACTTGTTGTAATCTTCTCTTGGTCTGTAAGCTGCATAAATGGCAAGCCTGTTCTAATAGGAGGTCATCTTTAGCTACAGTGTAGAATTTGAGATTAGAGACCTAATAGGTCTGTATATATAGGCCCCTGATCTTAGGGAAGCATGTTTCACTATATACATTGGTAATGGTTGAGGCCATACTGCTCTATGCTAGATTCCACTCTACATGGTTAATAAAATTCGGATGAAGTGAACACAGTTGTCAATCTACATAAAACAGAGCTTGCCCCTAATTAAGGAGCGTAATGTTTAATGAAGCTATCGAAAATGTTAGACTTATCCTCAGATAATGTTTCACATAGCATCATTTATATATAGCTGAGTAAGTGTACAGTGTTAACAAGAAAAAATAGCAGGAAGGGGAAGGTTGAAACTAATATAGCACAACTTAAATTTGGTCTAAGACAGATGAAGTTTATGGAGTGCATCATTATCTCCATCAGTTAGTTGAAGTTACTTGGTCATATACTTGAATATTTTCAAGTTATGGGGAGATGTTTAGTGGGTGTATAACAAGAGACTGGCTTTAGACAAATAAAGATGGCAATCATCATGATTAGCAATCAAACAAGAAAAGAAAAATATTCCAGAGCGGCTCACTCAAAAACACTTTATTGTTAAATATTACAACGTGGGCTAACAGCAAACAGAAAAAAATGTTAAAAGCAGAAACAAAGTGAATCAGCACACATCCCGTTTCAGGATTGCCCCGTACTCACAGTGATTAACAACATTTAACTTATGGAACTTTAACATGTAGATGATTATGCAATAACTATTTGGAGCTATTACTAAACCATAGGTGAGTAGTAAGCAAACTATGACAAAAAGCTATTTTACATTCTCATAATAAAGCTCCAAGTACTAAAGTGATAGCAAAAGTCTCATCCATCCAAGGCCAGTATGGGTAAATGTCCAGCATATAATAGCTAGTTAGGCAACCATTTATATTAACTGTTTCGTGGGCAGAAATTACATGTAGAGATTACTGTGACTGCTATAGCCAGCAAGACTGGGTTTTAGGAGAAATATATCATATACTGGTTGCTAATTTAAAATAGATATGGAATGCTGATCGAGTTCCCAAGTATGAGCTAACTATAGGCACATGTGTAAGAAACCATTTTACTTCAGGCAGAAGACTCAGACTATAAGTAGTCATCATGTTAGCAGATAAATAGGTCCACTGGTCTGAATTGCAAAGTAAGTCACTCTAGGGGCTAGCTAATGTTTCATTACTCGTAGTTAGTGACCACCTAGAAGAATGTCAGTCTATCAGCCCACTGAAATTAGATACATGGATTTTAAAGAAATACCTGGACTTAAACATGATACCATCGGGCCTTAGGGTTAAAAAATTCCCTACCCTTGAGGTTACTGACCCCACTTTTATCAAAGAATGGAACCAAATATTATCAGAGTGTTCACTGAGACTTATGGTTATGTTGGTTAAGTATAAAGCTGATCAGCTGGTTTCTGTTAGAAATGAGATTGTTAAACTTCAGCATGAATTAAAAAAATGTAAAGATGTGGAAGAATATAGCAATTTTGACACATTATTACAGGGGGTACTAGAAACATCTAAACAACAAAATATTTAAATTAAACATGTTCAATTTTTGCATGACCAACAGAACTACAGTACAGATACATTTTCCTTTGGCAAAAAAACAAACAAAGGAATTGGCCACGCAACTTTAACAATAAGAATAAAAATAAGAATAACAATCAAAGCAATGAGAAAACCAACACAAATCAATCTGATGATTCTGTTGAGTGGAATGGTGCAGGTAAACCCCATAGGAGACGTAGATGTACCAGGGGTAATAAAATAAAAAGGTCTGTTACCTCTTGTGTTTTAAACTTAGGTCTAGCTTCCAATTCCATCCCTTTTACTTGATACAAATCACTACTTTGGTTAGATATATTTGTGATTGGGACTGGTAATACTGTTGTTGGATTGTCAGGTTGAGTCTCTATTTCAACCTCAGATGCTGATGTTTCTCCCCTAGATGTAGAATAAACCTGAGAGAAAAACTCCTCATCTGTAACCTCTGGGTCTGAGAAATTAGTATCAAGTAAAAGGGATGGAATTGGAAGCTAGACCTAAGTTTAAAACACAAGAGGTAACTACTAAAGCTTCCCAATCCACTTCTCAGGTACACATGGGTTTGTCTAAAGATACTGACCAGAAAGCCACTAGTAAGACCCAGGTTTTCCGGCTTGTCTTGAAACAAAAAGAAGGAGGAGATATAGCCCCAAAATTAAGAGTATATCACATGTATGCATTGAGGGAAAACAAGGTGGAGAGCCAGGGAAAGTGAACAATGTCATTAACCTCTCTTCACATCCATTAACACCTATAGAAGAGAAAGTCCTTAGTTATGGTTTGGGTTTCTGTCCTACACGGACCTTTAACTTATTTAACACCATACTTGATGTCAATAAATTTATCAGGAAACTGACTTTAAAAAAACATTTTGAGAATGAGGATTTGGATCCCCAGGGAGATCTTGTGCAAGAGAGTGTTTATGGGCTTACAAATGAACAGACATTTCAAGATGTCTGTGATGTTGTCACATTAGAGGAATTAGGAAGGAAGGACATCTATTTATCCCACGGTAATGGAACATGGTAGGCCGCTTCTTAAGTTTAAGTTACAATCACATTTCTATCCTATTCAAAGCAGAGGTAGCTCTCTTGAGACATACCACACAAGAGTAGTGGAGGATCTGACTAATTTACACTATAGAACACCACACTCAGAACCAAATTAAACTAGAAAAGAGAACCAGGCTGTAAAGTTATTAAGCAGTAATAACATAATTGTCATTCGGCAGTCTGACAAAGGTGAGAGTGTGGTAGTCTTGAATTGTCTTGACTACATCAGCGAGGCCCATTGACAATAAACTGATACTGACACCTGCCAAGTGTTAAGTAGAAACCCAGGTAAATTATTTCAGACGGAAGTTAAATCACTCCTAGATGATGGAATATGTTTGGGAATCGTAGATAGAGACACAGTAAAGTTTCTCATTGTAGATAATCCGGTGATCCCCATATTCCATCATCTACTGAAGGTTCACAAAAGTCTTGAGTGTGTTAAGGGAAGACCCATGTTCTCTGGGATTGGGTCATTATTTGGCCCTCTCTCAGAGTGGTTGGATTCCATTTTACAAAAGATTGTATTGAAACTACACATCTACATAAGAGACACCACACATGTTCTGATTCTTTTAAAAGGTTTTCAGTGGCAGGAAGAATACAGTTGGCTGACTATTGATGTTGTCTCCCTGTATTCTAGCATACCCCATGATAAAGGGTTGCAGGTTATTGAGTATTTTCTTGATCTTGATAATGATTTGGAGATGTAGAGAAGCAATATATTTTGCAAGTGACACATTTTTTGCTTGAGCATAATTATTTCCTTTGTTCTATTTGCAGTTAAAAGGAACTGTGATAGGGGCAAAGTTTGCCCCATCGTATGCAAACATTTTTATGGGATAACTTGAATGCACCTACATCTATGCAGACATGAACCCCCTAAAGGAACATACAGTTGCAAGAAAAAGTATGTGAACCCTTTGGAATGATATGGATTTCTGCACAAATTGGTCATAAAATGTGATCTGATCATCATCTAAGTCACAACAATAGACAATCACAGTCTGCTTAAACTAATAACACACAAAGAAAGAAATGTTGCCATGTTTTTATTGAACACGCCATGTCAAAAGATCTTTATGCAGTAGACTATCACAAACACTACAGATTTAAAAGGACACTTTAAAAACAAAAGTTGGGGGTGGAGCCTAACCTCGCTCAGAGATGGTAGCTTGATCTCTTAGCTCCAGGCAGCAGATTAAACTAATTCAGTTATCTACTGAGCTATACAAACCCTGACCCACTCAAAACACATCAGGAGGTGCCCAGATGCATGGTTGACAAGATCGTTAGTGCTGCAGACAACCCGGAGAACGGATCAGGCTGATTGAAAAAGAAGACCACATGTAACTAAGTGCGGCAATATGGCAACAAGTAAACAGAACACACCCTATCCGGAGTAGATGATACAGGTGTGGTGGACAGAATCACAAATTGTGTGTAACACGCAGGAACCCCGGTATACCGGGCGACACTTGGAAGGTCCACCAAAACCTGCACTAATATATTTGCTGACACAGAACATCTGAGATAGGCCGCAAGTCAAGCTGCATCCTATTGCGGAATGTGGTCTCATAAGGGCTATAAGTTATATAACGCACATGTAGCAGTGCAAGGAATGCACTTCAGATGGGCATGTAGATACTTTAAAGGAGAGTAAAACCACATTAACTACAGATATAATGTAAAGGTTTAGAGAAGTGTGAGAACCGATGGAGAGCTAATCTTGGGAGACAGGAGTGATATCAAAATAAAACATTCTATTATATCCTCTGGCAATGAAACAAATACCCTAACAGTAGATCCCACTGTTATCAACCCTGATCAACATCTATATTTATTTTGTGCACTGTTAATAGGATTGCACAGGATGTATGAGTAATAAAGCATCTTAAAGGAGAATTACATAACTGCTACACAATTCAAACATATATAGAGCATGGTCTGAGGGGCCAGATTAACTTACCTGCATCCACTACTGTTTTTTGTCAAAATTCTACTTATTCTGGGTCAGATTTTAGTTACAATCTTAACCCCATAGAGAATGTCTTCCAGGAAACTTCCTAAAATGGGGGAAAAACACACTAAAACCAGGTCAGTGAACACATTCTTCAAATCAAAGCTTAATAAATCACCTGAAGAGGTTGAAAGAGATATAGGAGGAGACTCTGACTTAGATCCTGACACCTTAAACTCACAGGAAGACTAAACGTCACTAACCAAGGTGGATCTACGCTTGCTAGTTTCAAAGCAAGAAATCTCCTCGAATTTTGAAAAGCTATGGGAAAAGATAGATTTGATGCACACAGCAGTAACGTCTAGTCTGACTGAGATTAGGTCAGACATAGCAGACCTAGGCGGCAGACTCGAGTCCTTAGAAGAACATCAGGAGAGCATCACAGAAGAACTTACCACTGTCTCCCAGTCTGTTTCATCTCAGCAACAACTCCTTATGGACCTCCAAGACAAGCTGGAGGATCTAGAAAATAGAAGCAGACAAAACAATATTCGTCTTAAGGGTGTACCAGAATCCATCCAACAGAAAGATTTAAATGCGTACCTCCTACAACTATTCAGGCTTATAACCGGAGACACCAATGATGATACCTTCCATATGGAACGAGCACATAGAGCCCTTAAGCCAAAACCGAAAGGTGACGCACTACCCAGGGACATTATTGCTAAACTGACTTTCTTTCAAGATAAAGAGAAGATATTACAGGCAGCCAGAGACAACCCTACTTTCCAATATCTGGGCAACATAGTGCAGTTCTACCAGGTTCTTAGCTTAAGAACTCTACAGAGAAGAAGCTCATTATGACCCTTGACCTTAAGCCTAAGAAAGAAACAAATTCCATACAAATGGGGATTTCCGTTTGCGCTCTATATCACAAAAGACAACAAGACAATAACTATCCGAGAAGCTGAAGATATCCCAGAGGTTTTTCAGATATTAGGATTGGAGATCCCATCTCTCCCCATGGTGGAGATTATCCCACAAGCTTCAGGATCCTAGAAACATCCTCGCACTGGACTCCAGAAATGGACAAAGAGCAATAGAAAGAAACCAAAAAATTGACAGAATGGAACACATACTTTCAGGAGAAAGAAGCCTCTGCAAAGAAAAAACTACTGGACCTACAGAAATGAGATCCACAGATATGTATCCTTTACCGAGCTCAATTAACTGATCCGATATGTCCAGACTTTCTGCTCTTGATTGTCTCTCCTAAGTTTATATGGGTGTGACGGTTAATGTAATATTGGTTTACTAATTTAACTGTATATGTTAAGAAGATTTATCATGCTACTTCACCGCACCCAAGTAGATTTATACACTTGTTATTGTTGTTGTTTCCTTCATCTAGACATGCTAAATCATACAATCTATCTGTACTTATTGTTATACTCGTTAACCAAGACAACTGGATATACTACCTGCCTTCAAAGGTAAAGTCTACAAAACTAGTCACTGATAATAAAACTGTTATGCTCATAACACACATTGTTAATAACATCTAAAATACACATAATCGCACACAATGTGAGAGGCCTAAATAATGACACAAAAAGACGCACGGAGATGACTCAATGGCATCTAATTATCAATCCGTCAACTTACTTGCATTCAACGGCACCAATACACTCGCCTAAGATCGCCTAACATCGCCTAACATCGCGGCCGCGGACCTGAATACGTTCTCCAAAGTTACCAAAAAAGCTGTCAAAAAGCTGTGCACCAAGTACGGGGCAATGAGCAGCGGACTGTTGTTAACTAACAGTCATCAATCTCCCTGCTCTTAGGCTTTTTCCCAGCTTTATTGGAATACTGTCACTGAACACCCACACTATACTATACTGTTTACTCCCTATACCGCCACTCCCGGAGCCCACCGCAACTCTAATAAATGTATTAACCCCTAAACCGTACCTCACGGACCCCGCTGCAACTAAATAAAGTGTTTAACCCCTAAACCGCTGCTCCCAGAGCCCACTGCCACCTACATTATATTTATTAACCCCTAATCTGCCGCCCAGACACTGACGCCACCTACATTATACTTATTAACCCCTAATCTGCCGGCCCGCCACCGCCGCCACCTACATTATACTTATTAACACCTAGTCTGCTGTCCCCCTACACAGCCGCCATTATATTAAATAACCCCTAAACCTAAGTCTAACCCTAACCATAGCACCCCCTAACTTAAATATAATTTAAATCAATCTAAATAAATATTCATATCATTAAATAAATTATTCCTATTTAAAACTAAATACTTACCTATAAAATAAACCCTAAGCTAGCTACAATATAACTAATAGTTACATTGTATCTAGTTTAGGATTTATTTTTATTTTACAGGCAAGTTTTTATTTATTTTAATTAGGTAGAATAGTTATTAAAAAGTTATTAACTATTTAATAACTACCTAGCTAAAATAAATACAAAAGTCCCTGTAAAATAAAACCTAACCTGTGTTACACTAACACCTAACACTACACTATAATTAAATTAATTCCCTAAATTAAATACAATTAAATACAATTAAATAAAATTATCTAAAGTACAAAAAACCCCCACTAAATTACAGTAAATAATAAACAAATTACAAGATTTTTAAACTAATTACACCTAATCTAATCCCCCTAACAAAATAAAAAAGCCCCCCAAAATAAAAAAGCCCTACCCTACACTCTAAATTACAAATAGCCCTTAAAAGGGCCTTTTGCTGGAGCATTCCCCCAAAGTAATCAGCTCTTTTACCTGTAAAAAAAATTACAAATCCCCCCCAACATTAAAACCCCGACCCACACATCCAACCCTACTCTAAAACCCACCCAATACCCCCTTAAAAAAATCTAACACTAACCCCTTGAAGATCACCTTGCCGGGAGAAGTCTTCACCAAACTGGGCCGAAGTCCTCAACGAAACCAGCAGAAGTGGTCCTCCAGATGGACAGAAGTCTTCATCCAGACGGCATCTTCTATCTTCATCCATCTGGCGCGGAGCAGCTCCATCTTCAAGACATCAGACATGGAGCATCCTCTTCGGCCGACGTCTTCTTGCTGAATGAAGGTACCTTTAAGTGACGTCATCCAAGATGGCGTCCCTTAGATTCCGATTAACTGATAGAATTCTATCAGCCAATCGGAATTTAGGTAGAAAAAATCCTTTTGGCTGATGCAATTAGCCAATAGGATTTAAGTTAAATCCTATTGACTGATGCAATCAGCCAATAGGATTGAGCTTGCATTCTATTGGCTGATTGGATGTCTTGAAGATGGAGCTGCTCCGCGCTGGATGGATGAAGATAGAAGATGCCTTCTGGATGAAGACTTCTGCCCGTCTGGAGGACCACTTCTGCCCATCTCGAGGACCACGTCTGCCGGATTCATTGAGGACTTCAGCCTGGTTGGGTGAAGACTTCTCCCGGTAAGGTGATCTTCAAAGGGTTATTGTTAGGTTTTTTAAGGGGGTATTGGGTGGGTTTTAAAGTAGGGTTGGATGTGTGGGTGGTGGGTTTTAATGTTGGGGGGGATTTGTAATTTTTTTTACAGGTAAAAGAGCTGATTACTTTGGGGCAATGCCCTGCAAAAGGCCATATTAAGGGATATTTGTAATTTAGTGTAGGGTAGGACTTTTTTTTTATTTTGGGGGGGCTTTTTTATTTTGTTAGGGGGATTAGATTAGGTGTAATTAGTTTATATAATCTTGTAATTTGTTTATTATTTTCTGTAATTTAGTGGGGGGGTTTTGTACTTTAGATAATTTTATTTAATTGTATTTAATTGTATTTAATTTAGGGAATTAATTTAATTATATTGTACTGTTAGGTGTAATTGTAACTTAGGCTAGGTTTTATTTTACAGGTATATGTATATTTATTTTAGCTAGGTAGTTATTAAATAGTTAATAACTATTTAGTAACCTTTCTACCTAGTTAAAAGTTATAAACTTGCCTGTAAAATAAAAATAAATCCTAAACTAGATACAATGTAACTATTAGTTATATTGTAGCTATCTTAGGGTTTATTTTATAGGTAAGTATTTCGTTTTAAATAGGAATAATTTATTTAATGATAGGAATATTTATTTAGATTTATTTAAATTATATTTAAGATAGGGGTTGTTAGGGTTAGACTTAGGTTTAGGGGTTAAAACATTTAATATAGTGGTGGTGGTGTAGGGGGTGGCAGATTAGGGGTTAATAAGTATAATGTAGGTGGCGGCAGTGTAGGGGGAGGCAGATTATGGGTTAATAAGTATAATGTAGGGGGGCAGATTAGGGGTTAATAACTTTATGTAGGTGGCGGCAGATTAGGGGTTAATAAGTATAATGTAGGTGGCGGCAGTTTAGGGGGAGGCAGATTATGGGTTAATAAGTATAATGTAGGTGGCGGCGGTGCAGAGGGCAGCAAATTAGTGGTGTTTAGACTCGGGGTACATTTTAGGGTGTTAGGTGTAAACATTACCATAGAAATCAATGGGATATCGGGCAGCAGCAAACATGAGCTTTCGCTGCTTTCAGACTCCCATTGATTCCTATGGTATCCGCCGCCTTAAGGGCGGCGGGTTGAAAACCAGGTACGCTGGTCCGGAATAGTGGTGAGCGTACATGGTATAAATGTTTTAACTAGCAAAAGTAGTCAGATAGTGCCGAATTTGCATTTGGAACATCTGTAATGACATAAGCATCGATCTGTTTTGGACTTTGCCCGGTGGATCGTATGTTACGTCACAAAATTCTACTTTTGCCGGTCTGTAGGGTTTGATAACTAAGGGGAATCAGGCTCGCCACAAATACACTGCGGAATTCCAGCGTATTTGCGGTTGAGGGCTTGATAAGTAGATGCCAATATCATAACCTACAGGCAAACATCATATTCCTTCAGGAGACCCACTTCCTCAGACCACAAATCCCTAAGTATTGGTCCAAACAATTCCCCTAACATTATCGTGCTACAACAGAAACGAAAAAGTGAGGTGTCTATCCTTATCCATTCCTCCCTAAATTTTATCCATAACACCACAATAGCAGACCCAGAAGGCAAATATTTAATAGTGAAGGGTCAGATACACAATGCAGACATTGTCCTATGTAATGTATATGCCCCTAACGAAAATCAACATGATTTTTTCAAACATATTTCATACCATCTAACCAACTGGTTGCAAAATAATATTTTCTTAGCAGGAGACTTTAATATCTCTATGGCTAAAATCACCCCTGTAAACAATAGACATATCACCAAAAAAGAACAAAGACACAATCGCATACTTAATTCCATTCAAGATAATCTTGCCCCACACTCATTAATTGACACATGGAAAACATTGTATCGGACTTCTACTGACACCACATACTATTCGGCAGCTCACAATATATATTCCAGATTGGATTATATTTACACTAGCCAAAACATGCAACCACTATTACTATCTGCTAGAATCCACGCCTGCATATGGTCAGACCCTTCCACAGTTTCTCTCCTAGATGGAGTAAATGATGCTAATCACCAAAGATCTTGGACATACAATCCTAACTACCTAAAGGACCCTCTAATACAAAAATCTACCACACAACAGTTAACCGAATTTTGGGACATTAATACAACCCATAATCCACTACATATTTGGGCGGCACATAAGGCTTGTATCAGGGCACCATAGTGCAGTTCTACTAGGATCTCAGCTTAAGAACTCTACAGAGAAGAAGCGCATTATGACCCTTGATCTTAAGCTTAACTCCATCAGGAGATCGAACAGTTAGAGAGGCTTCATAAAACTACACATAAGCAATCTATTTTACTGTCTCTGCAGAACAAACAGAAATGTTTAGCTAATCTGCTAACAGATCAGGCAACCAGAGCTATGCATAAAATAAAAACATAATATTATATTTACGCTAACAAGCCTGATAAATACATGGCCCACAAAATAAGAGAGGGGGGTAGGGATTCCACTATACCCAATATACAACAACTAAACAGAACCTTAACATCCCACCCACAACAAATAGTTGATACATTCGTAAAAAAGTGACCCACTCCCCCGCAGTAGTATCCCTTACCAATCGATTTTTATTAGAAATACAACTAAAAACTATCTCTGAGGAGGACAGGGATCTCCTTAATGCTCAGATAACCCCATTAGAGATACGTCTAGCTATCAAAGACTTTAAGCTTGGAAAAGCAGCAGGCCCTGACGGCTTCCCAAGTGAATATTATAAATTGTTTAAATCTACACTAATCCCACACTTGACTACATTTTGCAACCACATTTTGGACGGTCATGACATTCTAAAAGGTTCAATTCTGAGTATGACATTATCAATTATTGGGAATAGATGTTTGTCACAAGCTATCCATTGGACACAACTCTCTTCTATTAACTAAGAATGGATCTATGTTTTTGTCCCACAGTACTCAATATTTCAGGGTGTAGATGATGTCTAACTTTATTTAATGTTTAACATTGGATATACGTATGTTTTAGCATTTATTGTATGTGTTTTCCCCATTCTTATACTTAAACTCAGAGAGTTATATAATACTGTGTGCTTTACTATACTGATTCTATGTATATTTCACTATACTAATAGCTATCAAATAGCCATTAGTATAGTGAAAGGTTACATACTTCCATATACTGTTACTCTGGTGTTATATACAGAGTATTCAAGCAAATCTTTTCAGCAGTTTGAATAGTGCCAGTTTATGTCATTTTCACCTATACTACTATTTGTATGTATATAGCAATGTTCATCTGTTATTATTTGTATTTATGGCAATCCCCAGCCTGTTTACAATGCTTGATTGCCACAGTTTATGTCTTTTTACTGTTCTGTGAAATAATGATTATCTCCTTGTATATCTGTAAATCCACTTTGGCAATAATAATTGCTGTCACAATTGTTAGTTAGTTAGTTAGTTTTAAGGGGTTGTGTTACTTTAAACAATTTAAATACTGTTAATTGTTTGACCAATAGCTGCTTAGCAGCTGCCTTTTTAAGGAGGGTGGACACACTGTTTTGTCAGGTCTATAATTACGGCTCTATGCCGAAACATGTAAGACCAGTCCTCCTGTCTTACTTGTCCTGTTTTTAACTCCATGGAATAATAAAGTTTGCTTTTTACCTATCTATGGATGAGACTCCAGACTCTTTCATCTTTCAGTTACTATTTCAGTCCACTCCACTCTTACAGACTGCTGGTAGCCTACTGTGTCTCTGCTTTCCATAGCGCTTTATAGTAATCACAGCAAAAGAGCCGTACTGCCAAAAAAACATCTGAGAGAAATTACGAGATGACTTTAAAATAGTAGCCTCTGATAGAGGTGTGTTGTCAGCATATGCCTTGCACTGGTAGTAGAGTTCCATAACTTGTACCGTAGTGGACCAGTCTCCAGCCTCTATGATTCGTGTGCTTTTTAGCCCAGTTATGTAAATGCATCGACCTTGGAGGGTAGGAGTCACTAAAAGAAGTGAAGATCTGTAGTCTGTTGCGGCCGGTGACCCGACCGGGGTATGCACAGCAGTCTTGTAGTTTTGGGAATCAAGCATATCTCCCTCGTTGTGATTATCACCCACTACTCCACTAACTGCTTTCTGGTGCTCTGCGGTGTGCTCTAAATTATCCTTGTCCCCAGACACATTTTCGCATACCTTAATGAGTCACCATTCAAAATCGCTGAGATGATCCTGCAAAGGTTGCAATATCTCTGACAGCAATATGTCGATGTCCATCTTGGTCAGATTCTTCTTAGACTCGCCCTGTTGGTAGGCTTCTGCCATGAGATCTATTAAATATGTTCGGTGTTAAGAAAAAAACTTCTCCCAACTTCCTAATGGACATATAGCAGCCCAAATCTAAAGTAAGTTAGGCATATCAAATAAATACCTGTGCTCTTATTTTTTGGCTTGTCACATCCTCATGGCTTCATTAGAGATCGTGGGTTGGAAATCATGTTTTTGCTTCAAATTTGGTCACAAACCTTCTCAGATAAGTTTTCTTGCTGAGAATCTAGGTGTAAATTGAAATTTTATAAGATAAGCTCAGAAAGTTTAGGACTGTTTGAGGAGCTCCTGCAACACATGTCCTGTTGCTCCGACGTCCAGCTCCGTCCCCATAAATACACATTTCTACATATACAGATATATATGTAGGAATATATATATATATAAAAATACAAAAACAAGGAGTGTGGATTTGAAGTAAACCGGACCCACCGGTAAACCACAAAACCTGTTAACAGTTAGAATTCAGCTTGAAGTTCAAAAAAACATTATGGGTAGGACCCAATAGTTACAAATAATACCCCAAGAAAAATGAACTAATATAAGAGCAAACTACAAGCTTGAAAAAATCTTACAAATAATTAATGTCTCATACATAAACAGTATTCTGTAAATAATTAAGTCCACAATAAATATAGTAGTTAATGTGGCCTGCAGATTCACAGAGATGTCGTGATAGATACGTAATATCCTATTACTGATGATGTAGTCTACTACGATAATAAACCTCAATCCTATCAGGTAAGTTATTCACCACCGGTGGAGTAAAGATCACTGTTTCTCTCTGCAGTATCCACGTTAGACAGTATTGAAGTTGTCTTTGTTAATGGAAGCCAGTTATCCAAAAGAACCGCTGTCGTTCATCCAGCTGGGAGGAGATTTGTCCTCGGCCTACCAGATGTCTGATAGGTCTATGCAGACACACCTCTCTCTTGTGACTCCCTCCTAAAGACTAGTGGGTATAAAATTAGCTATAAAATAAAAGCGAATACTTTCCATTTTCTTTAAAACACTAAAATTGGTTTGTACGGAGTGCGGGTGCTAGCATGGCCTGCCTGCAGTCTTGACCTGCCTCCGATTGAGAATGTGTGGCGCATTATGAAGTGCAAAATAAGGCAATAAAGGACCCGTACAGTTGCACAGCTGAAGACAAGCATAATGGATGAAGGGTGGGAAATTCTGCTTGCTAAACTTAACTGGTGTCTTCAGTGCCTAAATGCTTAATAAGTGTTATTAAAAGAAATGGTGATGTTACACCATGTTGTTGGAGTGTTTTGCAGTCATCAGATTTGAAATTAGTGTATATTTTCAAAAATACATTAAATTTAAAAATAAAACATCAGGTTAAATGTTAATAATGTGATTTCAATATAGCACAAGGTGAATTGAATTTTGGGATGCCTGAGGAAACAGCTAGCTGAGCTGAGAAACGCGTTGCAGTCTGTTACAACATTTGTTTTTATACACTTTAGGTGAACTTAAATACCCTTTGTTTATAAAATATTATTTTTAATACATTTATGTTGTACTATATGGAAGCCAGAGCCTGATTTACCAAGCCTACCTTCTGGAATACCGGTATCCTGACATCCTATTGCAGGATCAGTGTCGCTGGGTCACTGTGAGTTCCCAGCTTGCGTCACTTAGCACACCTGGTGCTGCTCTCCATGTGAGTATAACTACAATACAAGATCTGTTCTATTTTACCATCATCTCAGTATTGCAATAGGTGGTGCCCTCTTTTTTTATTGTATCTCAATTTTAAAGCCCTTTATATACCTGAGACCTCATATCTTTGAGCCCTTATAACTTTTTATTGCTATAAAAAATTTTAAGAATTTTTATTAGTTATTTTGAGTGTAACTCTACTTTAAAATGTCACTTTGATGTTTTTCGTGCAACTTTTTAGCTGAGCATAACAGTTAAGCAGAGCTCTGAAGTTGCGCTATCCCAATGCATGTTAAATTTAGTTGTGCTTGTGCAAACACGCTTACTTTTAACTTGTAAAGCACATGCTACTTCCGATAATGCAAAAAGCCACGATAAACCCCTTAACTGTTAGTGCACCACTCGTAATCTATCGCAATATAACTAAATTTTATCGTACACTTCCTTAAACTTAGGAGGGAAATAAAATGACTGTTCTGCATGCTCCCTTGCAAGTTCTGGAGGAAGCATCCTGATTGGCTGCTTAAAATCCCTTTATAATGGAATGTGGCTACTGAAGGAAATTTTAAGTATAATATCTTTCTATTTTACATAGAAAAGATCATGTGATATTTTCTAGTCAGCTTTTTAGATATGCTGCATCATTTTCAAGTTATTCAGCTTTTGCGAAACAGTCCCTTTACATTCCTTATTCTATAACAATATATTTCATAAGGGAAAGGGCAAAAATTGTTTATATATATATATATATAAATAAATATATATATATATATATATATATATATATATATATATATATATATATAGTTTTGTGGGGTGTGTTGATATGTTGACATTTAAAGATTTTAGGACAATCTGCACATGTTTATTTAAAGTTCTCGTTTGGTTCTGAAATTTAGAAAACGTATGCTGAAAATAATATACATATAAAGCCAAATTATAAACACATCCCTGCATCACATAATAAATAGGAGAGAAGTGATAGATACTGATATCAACTCCCCACTTTTGATTTCATCTCTACATGACTGTGGTTTGAAGCCTTGGATTTCATGGGTTTGGGGGTGGAGTTAGGGGTTTGGGGGAGGGGTTGGATATTTGGAGGCGTGGTTTCCAGTGAGAAGCAGAGCAAAACAGAGTTCCCAAACCATTTGGAGCTCAGCATTGGGTCTTGTAAGAATCACTGAAGAATATTATTATTATAATTATTATTAATTACAAACATATGTATTTCAGCTTATTTACCACTAATGCAGCATATACCTTTAATACTTTTGTTTTAATTCCCTTTCATTAGCAATGCAAGCCTTAATACTTTGCAACAATCATATAAAATATTTAAAGGGACATGGAACCCAACATTTTTCTTTCATGATTCAGAAAGAGAATACAATTTTAAAAAAAGTTTCCAATTGACTTCTATTATCAAATTAGTATTGTTATCTTTTTACTCTTTGTTTAACATATATCTATATAGCTAGCGTGCACTTATCTGGAGAACTACATGACAGGAAATAGTGCTGCCATCTAGTGTTCTTGTCAATGTATAACATTGTTGAAAAACTGTTGCCATATAGGGCTGCAGACACGTGCACACTCCTGAGCTTACCATCCTTCTTTTCAACAAAAGATAACAAAGAATAATAGAAGTAAATTGGAAGGTTGTTTAAAATCGTATGCTCTACCTGAATCATGAAAGAAACATTTGGGTTTTATGTCCCTTTAAGAGCATTAAGAGAAACTTTGCATATTTGTAGTTGAAAGCGCTAAATAAAGCTGCTGTTCAGAAACCAATTTCATGGTCTTTGCCCTTTTGGTAGAGAGCCGACTGGATTAGAAATCAGGTGTAACCTTAAAAGCAGAAAATATTCTGTTCTGGGAAGGACTAACCGTGCCTGCTCATATTTCTCTCTCGGGAATTAATTGTCCCTTGTCCAAACAGCACTTAAAGCCAAGAGTTTGCATGGTGCTATTTGCATTTAAATGTAACATATTTTCTAAAGGAACGTTAAACTTAATATTTAAGCCCTTAAAAATATTTAAAGGGATAGAAAGGTCAGAATTGAAATCTGTATATGTGCCTATCAATTTTAAATAGAAGGGTTTTTACAATAATGCTTCTAGCAAAAGTTATCACTGGTTCAGGAGCATATGTAAATATTATGTTACATGTGACTAGATGATTCAAACACCATGCCGGGTCAGAGAGGTGGTGGTGGTGTGTATTGTGCCAGTGAAGACTTAATTTGTAACATGCAAAAAGCATCAAAGCAGTGGCGTTCATCCTAAAACTATAAATCTTTATTGAAAACGCACAGGACAAGATCACAGTGATTGTAGTCAGACTGGCAAGTAGTGATGACAGCTTATGTATTTGGCGTAGTCATAGCAGCACTGTGAGCCTGTCCAGTGTGTTTTTAAGAAGCTAATAAAGATTTATTGTTTTAAGAAGATTGCCACTGCTTTGATGCTTTTTTGTTACGGCTACCAAACTCTAGCAGACGCAATGAGCTCCAGGATGGTGCAGCAAGTTATGCTCTGGGACTTTTTTCCTATGAATGGAGCAGCAAGGGTCTGGATGACGTATGATCCCCTGAGGTTGGGAACGCCGAATGATCGGATGGGACATCATAAGATGAAAGGGCTTTAAAGGGACAGTCAAGTAAAAAAAAAACTTTCATGTTTGAAATGGAGCAAGTAATTTTAAACAACTTTCCAATTTACTTTTATCACCAATTTTGCTTTGTTCTCTTGGTATTCTTAGTTGAAAGCTAAACCTAGGAGGTTCATATGCTAATTTCTTACACCTTGAAGGTCGCCTCTAATCTAAATGCATTTTGATAGTTTTTCACCAATAGAGGGCATTAGTTCACGTGTTTCATATAGATAACATTGATCTCATGCACGTGAATTTACCATGGAGACAGCTCTGATTGGCTAAAATGCAAGTCTGTCAAAAGAACTGAAATAAGGGGGCAGTCTGCTGAGGCTTAGATACAAGGTAATTACAGAAGTAAAACGTATATAATTATAACTGTGTTGGTTATGCAAAACTGGGGAATTGGTAATTAAGGGATTATCTATCTTTTAAAACAACAAAAATTCTGGTGTTGACAGTCCCTTTAAGGCTAGAACTAGGAGAAGGGAGCCCAAAATACGCACAAAATTTCTTAAAGTTTACAAGCCCCCGCAAAGCGGTCCAGTATATATGCCGCAACTGCAGAAGACATCCAGGAAGAAAAGCACACAGCCTCCAGACAATCACAGGACTCACAAGGAAGATAAAAGCACTAATTTATTAGGCATCTTCAAAGCAGGTTACACATCACATGAAGCGGGTCAAAAATGTTTCGTATCAGTCATACTGAACTTTCTCAATGACCCCTAGCTACCAAATGGCTATCTACCCTAATATATACCTGCACAACTCCTCCTCCTGTTCTAAATATCCAATCAATAGCTGGAGACACTTTGAATTAGCTCACCTGTGTTATAGTTATCTCAATAGTAGTATACACATGTGTAACATCACAGTGAATATATTATAAGGAAAAAAAAGAGCATGGTTCTGAAGGTTCAAATATAAGATATGAATACAAATGTATATAAAGCAAGCATTGTAAATACATCAAAAATGAAATGAATAAACATACAAATAACTGCTGTTTCTAGCTAAACATCAATATAGCAATTCTCAATTCAACTTTATTTTCATTTTATTTTACAAACAGCTTGACATCCCACTATTCTAGTATATTCTAGTATCCAATTGGAAAATCCAAAAGATTTCCCTTTGCCATAACACTTCTTCTCTATTGCCCCCTCGGGGGTATCTGGGAATTACTTGGATAAATTGGAATGCCAAGAGGGAATCATCAGAATTATGTTCTCTTTTAAAATGTAGCAATATAGGAGTAGTAGACTCCGGATCCTCAATAAACCTCAGATGCTTTAAAAAGTGATCTTTTAAAGGTCGAGTAGTGAGTCCTACATACTGCTTATAGCTCCCCCTACAGGTCAGAAGATATATTACATAAGAAGAATTACAGGTGGAATATTGTCTTATCTGATATGTTTTCCCAGTAACTTGGGACTTGAACTCAGGACCAAACATGGCATTTGAACAAACTTTACATCTATTACTGTTAAACTTAAGCCTTGCTTTAAAGAAAGACAATTCTTTTTCTTACTTACTGGTAGCATAGATGGCAACAGCATATTACCCAAAGTTTTTGCTTTTCGTGAAATAAACCTACATCCTTCATTAACTAATTCCCGTAGTCCATCATCAGCTTCCAAAATAGGTAATTAATTGCGTATAATGCTAACATTTTTGTGATACTCATTGCTGTAAGTGGTGATAAACTTAGGTTTGTGCTCCATAGAACTTGTCTTCCTTCTCTGGAGACGCTGAGAACCTCTATCAAGAACATCTACTTGACTTTTTGCACTCTCTAGGTTACACCTCTTATAACCCCTCTCCAGAAATGTATTTGTTAACTCATTAGCATGTTATTCATATTTCTCAGGGTCTGTACAATTACGCTTAAACCTCATGTATTGACTCTTCCAGGTAGCATTAACTGTATGACTGGGGTGACATGAATTGGCATTTAAAATAGTGTTACCTGCTACAGTACAATTCAACTTCTATGCATTGCTTTTTTAACATTAGAGTGTAATTCAATGTTCAAATAGGAAATTTTCTCCTTACTGTATACTGTACATAAGTACCCTCCTCAGGACCTTTCCAAATAAATAAAAGGTTATCCATATAACGACCAAAATAAATAATGTTTTCCCTGAAAGGGTTAATATCTCCAAAGACGCAGAACAGCTTCCACCAACCCAAATACAGGTTGGCGTAAGAGGGAGCAAATTTGGCTCCCATAGCTGTTCCGTGTCTCTGAAGAAAGTAATCCCCTTTAAACATAAAAGAATTGTGAGTAAGGGGAAAATCAATGGACCTCAGAATAAATTCTTTCAGTTCTGCACTATAACTTGAGTGGTGGTTTAAAAATAAATCAATAGCTTTCATACCCTTATCGTAGGGGATACATGTGTAAAGGGAAACAACATCCACTGATATGAATGAATAGCCTGCTCTCCATTCTAGTTTTTCAATTTGCCTACTCACATTATTTGTATCTTTCACATGACTTATCAGATTCTCACCTAGTGGTTGCAAATAAGCATCAATTAATTCTGAGAGATGCTCAATCAAGGAACCAATCCCAGCCACTATGGCGTGTCCTGGTGGATTGAGCAGGCTTTTATGAATTTTTGGCAAGTAATTGATTATTGCCACTTTCAGATATTTTACTGTTAGAAAATCAACATTCTTTTGTGCTATTTCACCATTGTGGAATGCCAGATCAACCATGGAGTTTAGATCTCTTTGGAATCGAAAAGTAGGATTATATGGTAATTTTGTATAAATCTCAATTTCAGATAGCTATCTCACCACTTCTGCTATATAGTCAATTCTATTTAAAACTACAATTTTGCCCCCTCTATCTGATCCCTGAATCACTATGTCCCTTGAGTTAAATAACACCTGCAATGCCTGATATTCTTGTTTAGTCAAGTTATCACCTTTATGGGATTTCCAGTTAATACTCTCATGGAGATATTTTAGTTTTATTTCCACATTTTTCTGAAAAATCTCAATAGCACTAGACCTAGTCTGTATAGGGTACAATTTACTTCTTAGTTTGCTTTAATCAATTTCAATGCTTGCTCCTTCACCCTCTTCAGGTTGATTATCTCTTTCTGAAGACATAGTTCTGCACATTTATCTAAAAATCACCTTTTATCCCTATCATCTTTCCACTTCTGTACCTACAGAAGTTGTATCATCTTTATTTACCCCTGAAAAATATTTCTTTACAACTAGGATTCTTGCAAACCTATTTAAATCAATAATAGTATGAAAGAGGTTGAAGTGCATAGTGGGTGCAAAATTTAGACCCAAAGAAAGAACGTGAATCTAATCATTAGTCAAAACCTGAGAAGACAAGTTAATAACATTGCAGTCATCTAAACATATCTTTTTAATTGACTCCCTCTCTTTCTATCAGGGTTTTTTGTTTCTTAAATTGCCACAAATTATTCTTAAAGTCAACAATAACCTTTTGAATTTTTTCATCATTCACTTTAAATTCTGGTCCTTCTAATAGAGGACGAATATACTCTTGTAATTTTTGTTTATAGGCATTCAATTTTAAACACTTATGTTTTTTATACTCAATAAATAAATATATAAGTGCTAGAGAACATTCAGTCAAAATATTGTTCCATTTTTTAATAAAGTCCATATGAGTCACATTAAAAGAAGAAAACTTTTTTATCCGTAGACCTCAAGGAATGTGTTTAGCTTTTTTACATACAGTATCTTACAAAAGTGAGTACACCTCTCACATTTTAGTAAATATTTTATTATATATTTTCATGTGACAACACTGAAGAAATGACACTTTGCTACAATGCAAAGTAGTGAGTGTACAGCCTGTATAACAGTGTAAATTTGCTATCCCCTCAAAATAACACAACACACAGCCATTAATGTCTAAACCATTGGCAGCAAAAGTGAGTACACCTCTAAGTGGAAATGTCCAAATTGGGCCCAATTAGCCATTTTCCCTTACTGGTGTCATGTGACTCGTTAGTGTTACAAGGTCTCAGGTGTGAATGGGGAGCAGGTGTGTTAAATTTGGTGTTATTGCTCTCACACTCTCTCATACTGGTCACTGGAAGTTCAACGTGGCACATCATGGCAAAGAACTCTCTGAGGATCTGAAATTTTTTTTTGTTGCTTTACATAAAGATGACCTAGGCTATAAGAAGATTACCAAGACCCTGAAACTGAGCTGCAGCATGGTGGGCAAGACCATACAGTGATTTCACAGGACAGGTTCCACTCAGAACAAGCCTCGCCATGGTCAACCAAAGAAGTTGAGTGCATGCGCTCAGCCTCATATCCAGAGGTTGTCTTTGGAAAATATATGTATGAGTGCTGCCAGTATTCCTGCAGAGGTTGAAGGGGTGGAATGTCAGCCTGTCAGTGCTCAGACCATATGCCGCACAATGCATCAAATTGGTCTGCATGGCTCTTCTAAAGATGATGCACAAGAAAGCCCGCAAACAGTTTGCTGAAGACAAGCAGACTAAGGACATGGATTACTGGAACCATGCCCTGTGGTCCGATGAGACCAAGATAAACTTTTTTTGGTTCAGTTGGTGTCAAGCGTGTGTGGCGGCAACCAGGTGAGGAGTACAAAGACAAGGGTGTCTTGCCTACAGTCAAGCATGTTGGTGGGAGTGTCATAGTCTGGGCCTACATGAGTGCTGCCGGCACTGGGGAGCTACAGTTCTTTGAGGGAACCATGAATGCCAATATTTCCTGTGACATACTGAAGCAAAGCATAATCCCCTCCCTTCGGCAGGGCAGTATTCCAACATGATAACAACGCCCAAACACACCTCCAAGACGACCACTGCTTTGCTAAAGAAGCTGAGGGTAAAGGTGATGGACTTGCCAGACCTAAACACTATTGAGCATCTGTGGGACATCCTCAAATGGAAGGTGGGGGAGTGCAATGTCTCTAACATCCACCAGCTCCGTGATGTTGTCATGGAGGAGTGGAAGAGGACTCCAGTGGCAACCTGTGAAGCTCTGGTGAACTCCATGCCCAAGAGGGTTAAGGCAGTGCTGGAAAATAATGGTGAAACACAAAATATTGACACTTTGGGCCCAATTTGGACATTTCTACTTAGGGGTGTACTCACTTTTGTTGCCAATGGTTTAGACATCAATGGCTATGTGTTGAGTTATTTTGAGGGGGCATCAAATTTACACTGTTATACAGGCTGTACACTCACTACTTTACATTGTAGCAAAGTGTAATTTCTTCAGTCTTGTCACATGAAAAGATAATAAAATATTTACAAAATGTGAGGGGTGTACTCCTTTTTGCGAGATACTGTATATTGAACGATTTAAAGTCCAATTCTAACCTAGAGTCTTGTTTCAAAAGTTTATCCATTCTAAAGAAAAGACTGTCAATGTTTCCATTCTCTTCTTTTTCAATGTAATTGTTAAAAAGATCCTTACAATCGCTACTTTCCTTCACATCAGGTTTAAAAACAAAACTTGCAGTACCCATAGTTATGTGAGTGTAGAGATCCAATATTCAAAGTGCTTAATAAGGACAAATCCAAAAATGAGCGTGCAGAAACAACGTAGTGAACTGTATCCTTTCCATGGTGACTTACAGGGCATGAATCATAATAGCATACTGGCATAAATAAAATCGTTTATATAATTACTGGTATAGGAGTAAATCCGTGCAGCTTACCCAAATGATGGAGTCCAGAGTAACCAACAGCAAACTGGTAGTGCTCAATGAAAAAAAAAGTGGTATGTTGCCGCTTCAATTCAGCTGCCTTCACGCTGACTAACAGTATCAATCAGATGATCACACGCTCCCTTCCAACGTGGTCCCCAGATGATGACGTCATCCGCCGGTGCTTAATCCAAGCTCTCCATCTAATGCTTCAAACACAAATACAGAAGACATCTAGGAAGAAAAGCAACATACCGCTGGTGGGAGATTTTTCATTCAGCACTACCTGTTTGCTGTTGGTTTATATGCCGCAGCTGACAGGAAGTTACCTGCCCTTGGATTGATGTTCGGCTGCTAAGTAAACAGTATTTGCATTGCGGCACATTTGTTTAAAGGACCACTAAATGCAGAAGAACTGTATAATTACTAAGTGCATAATAAAAAAGACAGTGCAATAACAGTTATTCTGAATTTCAAATAAACAGTGGATTTTTTGTCATGTGACATACATCAGCCAATCACAGACTAGTATACGTATACCTTGTGAACTTGTGCACATACTCAGTAGCAGAGGGTGCTGTGCATATAAAAAGACTATTCATACAAGCCACTGCTGGCTCTCTGAGGAGGTGTGGTGTTTGAATGCTGGTGCAAGGGGAACATACAGCATATGTGCGTATGCCTCAAACTAACGGTAGTAACATTTACTAGAAGCATTTTTGCAAACAGAAGTATATTGCAAAAATGCTTTTATGCAAATTCAACTTATCTGAGACTGGTTGGGTTACATGTTATTTACTTTAAAAAGCAAATATAGGCAATTTGCAGCATTTTAAAAACCTAGACAAAACCTAGAGTACAGAATTTGCTTTTTCCCCTCTCAAGGGGAGTTTAAAGCTCATATTTAAAGTTTGAAAAAATGCATAAAATGTACATTCAAAATTGTATCAACACTACGCTTAAATTCTGCACTAAACAAACAGAAAAATGTAAATTTAAATTAGACATTTTAAAAGGACATTATACACTAGATTGTTCTTTGCATAAATGTTTTGTAGATCATCCATTTATATAGCCCATACAGGTTTTTTTTTTTTTTTTTTAATGTATAGTTTTGCTTATTTTTAAATAACATTACACTTATTTTCAGACTCCTAACCAAGCCCCAAAGTTTTAAAGTATACTGATGTCTACCTACTCCAGCTTGCTCCTGTTTGTGTAAAGGGTCTTTTTATATGCAGAGGAAGGAGGAGGGGGGGAGTGTCTGCTTTGTAATGCTATACACCCACTTTCAGTGGGATCTTGCTACCCTTTTTAACAGAGCTAAACTGGGAGCTTCTAAGTAAGTTTTTAAACGGTTTTATACTGGATTTTTATATCAGTATCTGTGTATATTATTCTTTATAGCAGTGTCTATTACATGCAGTTACATGAAAATTAGTGTATACTGTTCCTTTAAGTATGGAGGGTGGCAACTGTATTCCTACAATAAATAAAAGCATAGACAGGTCACAGCCCCAAAACAGGCTTGATTACAAGTGGAGCTCTAATTTATCGAGCACCCGCAAATGCGTAAATTCACCCATATATGGGCGCGCAATAAATAACTAGCCATTACAAAAAGCAGTTTTGGGGGGGAGGCTAAAGTGTGCAGGGTGGCACTGAAAAGTGCCTTTACATTTTGGTCTATGAGGTCTGTGTGTTCCCTGTAAATATAAACTATGTGTATATGCTTATATGTAGATATATAAGAATGTAATAATATGTGTATAAATTAACACATAAATATTTATATACATTCATATACATGTATATTTATATTTGCTTCCCATCGCTGCATGATTTACCCCCTTCACTGCGCTAGTTATCATGCCGTGTTTGACGGCATGAGAACGAGGCTCCTATTGGAGCCTATGGAAGCACTCTTTCGTGAGAGCAATGTTTCTGTGCAATGCGAACATGAGGTTGTGTTCATATTGCATCTCACTTGTAATGCCAGCAAATTTTTACAGAATAAATATTTTGCACTTAACTTGTAATCTAGCCCAATGTGTTTAATTTCTTTCATGGAGCCCCTGCCAAGCTCTGGCCACAGACAAGACTACATACGCTCAGAAGTCTTGGGTCAGCAGACCCAGGGAGAGTGGCACTTTAGACTCCAACCCATTAGCTAAGTCATTTACTCCTAGGGTCCTGCAATAGGGCCCTGTCACTGCCTGCCAGGATGCAAATTATGAGGGCAAGCTGTAACACAGGGGGAGAGATAATTACTGCTGTGGATTTACAAAAGCTGAACATGCTACAACTGAACATGCTACTGCACCGCTACTAGACAGTACAACAACCCTACAGCAGATGGTTAACTCAGTGCTGCCACAGCCGTCTAACTCAGTGCCGCCACAGCCAGTTAACTCAGTGCCGCCACAGCCGGTTAACCCAGTGCCGCCACAGCCGGTTAACTCAGTGCTGCCACAGCCGGTTAACTCAGAGCCGCCACAGCCGGTTAACCCAGTGCCGCCACAGCAGGTTAACTCAGTGCTGCCACACCTTTCGCATCTGCAAGAAAAAGACAACATAAGGATAGGAAGGAGAACACAGGACTAGCGTCAAAAGAGGAATACAAGTATTTATTTTTCCTACGGTATCTGAACCACTCACAATAATGTAGCACAATGCACAAACACTAGGCAATTGCCTTAAAGGGTGAGTTAACCCTCAAAGAGATATGAAACACAGAATTTTTCTTTCATGATTCAGTTAGAGCAGGCAGTTTTATTTATTTTTCCATTTTAATTCTCTTTGTATTCTAGGTAGACTCATGAGCAACAATTACTGGTTGCTGGCTGCTGATTGGTGGCTGCACATATATGCCTCTTGCTATTGGCTCACCTGGGGGTCGATCCGATATAAAGCGTCGCCCGCAAAAGCCGGCAACGCCAATATTTACGCTGATTTGGTATCCTATAAACGGCGTAACCTAGAAGTTACGCGCGTATATTTCTGCCGTCGCCCGTAGTTTTTTGGGCCATAGGCAGGTATACCAAACCAGCACAGTTTGGTATCCAATATGCAGCGTAAGGACTTACGTGGCGAAAATGGAGAAAACTTACTCCATTTTCACCTCGCCACAAAAAGCAGCCGTAAGAAGCCTTACGCTGACTATTGGAGCCCCGTAACTCCCTAAACTGGCTGCTAAAATAAACCTAACACCTAACGCATGTGCAATGTCTATCTCCCTGTCAACCGCGATCTTCTAAAATAAACCTAACACCTAACGCATGCGCAATGTATATCTCCCTGTCAACCGCGATCCACCCCCCCCCCCCCCGAAATCCCTAATAAAGTTATTACCCCCTAAACCGCCGCTCCCGGACCCCGCCGCCATCTACATAAACTAACCCCCTACTGTGAGCCCCTAAAACCGCCGCCATCTACCTTATCTATCCCCTAATTAGAACCCCTTACACCGCTGTCATCTACCTTATCTATCCCCTAATCTGACCCCTTACACCGCCGCCACCTATATAAAAATTATTAACCCCTAATTTAATCTACCTACCCCGCCGCCAGCTATGTTATCTATATTAACCCTAAGTATATTATAGTTAATATAGTTATTACATTATATATATTAACTATATTAACCCTAATTATATTAGGGTTAATATAGTTAATATAGTTACTATAGTATTTATATTAACTATATTAACTCTATCTAACCCTAACACTCCTAACTAAATTTATATTAAATTAATCTAATTAATTTATAAACTAAAATATTCCTATTTAAATCTAAATACTTACCTATAAAATAAACCCTAAGATAGCTACAATATAATTAATAATTACATTGTAGCTATGTTAGGGTTAATATTTATTTTACAGGTAAATTGTTAATTATTTTAACTAGGTATAATAGATATTAAATAGTTATTAACTATTTAATATCTACCTAGTTAAAATAATTACCCAATTACCTGTAAAATAAATCCTAACCTAAGTTACAAATACACCTACACTATCAATAAATTTAATAAACTACAAACATCTATCTAAAAATACAATTAAATTAACTAAACTAAATTACAAAAAAAACAAACACTAAATTACAAAAAATAAAAAAAAGATTACAAGATATTTAAGCTAATTACACCTATTCTAAGCCCCCTAATAAAATAATAAACCCCCAAAATAAAAAAAATTCCCTGCCCTATTCTAAATTCAACAAATTTCAAAGCTCTTTACCTTACCAGCCCTTAAAAGGGCCTTTTGTGGGGCATGCCCCAAATAATTCAGCTCTTTTGCATACAACAAATACAATACCCCCCCCCATTACAACCCACCACCCACAGACTGCTGAACTTGGAATGAGGTACCTTTAAATGACGTCATCCAAGATGGCGTCCGCCGAATTCCGATTGGCTGATAGGATTCTATCAGCCAATCGGAATTAAGTTAAAAAAATCTGATTGGCTGATTGAATCAGCCAATCAGATTCAAGTTCAATCCGATTGGCTGATCCAATCAGCCAATCAGATTGAGCTCGCATTCTATTGGCTGATCGGAACAGCCAATAGAATGCGAGCTCAATCTGATTGGCTGATTGGATCAGCCAATCGGATTGAACTTGAATCTGATTGGCTGATTCAATCAGCCAATCAGATTTTTTTAACTTAATTCCGATTGGCTGATAGAATCCTATCAGCCAATCGGAATTCGGCGGACGCCATCTTGGATGACGTCATTTAAAGGTACCTCATTCCAAGTTCAGCAGTCGGCCGGGATGGATGCTCCGCGGCGGCGGAGCGAAGAAAGAAGATTGAAGATGCCGCCGGAAGAATGAAGACTTTGCTGCCACTTGGAGGAAGACGTCGCCGGAGGAAGAATTCTTCTTTGCCGCTTGGAGGAAGACATCGCCCGGATCGGATCAGGAGTTCGTCCCGGTGTGGTGAAGACAAGGTAGGGAGATCTTCAGGGGGGTAGTGTTAGGCTTTTTTAAGGGGGGTTTGGGTGGGTTTAGAATAGGGGTATGTGGGTGGTGGGTTGTAATGGGGGGGGGTATTGTATTTGTTGTATGCAAAAGAGCTGAATTCTTTGGGGCATGCCCCACAAAAGGCCCTTTTAAGGGCTGGTAAGGTAAAGAGCTTTGAAATTTGTTGAATTTAGAATAGGGCAGGGAATTTTTTTTATTTTGGGGGTTTATTATTTTATTAGGGGGCTTAGAATAGGTGTAATTAGCTTAAATATCTTGTAATCTTTTTTTTATTTTTTGTAATTTAGTGTTTGTTTTTTTTTGTAATTTAGTTTAGTTCATTTAATTGTATTTTTAGATAGATGTTTGTAGTTTATTAAATTTATTGATAGTGTAGGTGTATTTGTAACTTAGGTTAGGATTTATTTTACAGGTAATTGGGTAATTATTTTAACTAGGTAGATATTAAATAGTTAATAACTATTTAATATCTATTATACCTAGTTAAAATAATTAACAATTTACCTGTAAAATAAATATTAACCCTAACATAGCTACAATGTAATTATTAATTATATTGTAGCTATCTTAGGGTTTATTTTATAGGTAAGTATTTAGATTTAAATAGGAATATTTTAGTTTATAAATGAATTAGATTAATTTAATATAAATTTAGTTAGGGTTAGATAGAGTTAATATAGTTAATATAAATACTATAGTAACTATATTAACTATATTAACCCTAATATAATTAGGGTTAATATAGTTAATATATATAATGTAATACCTATATTAACTATAATATACTTAGGGTTAATATAGATAATATAGCTGGCGGCGGGGTAGGTAGATTAAATTAGGGCTTAATCATTTTAATAGAGATGGCGGCGGTGTAAGGGGCTTACATTAGGGGTTAATAATTTTAATATAGATGGCGGCGGTGTTAGGGGCTCACTTTAGGGGGTTATAGATATAATATAGCTGGCGGCGGGGTACGGGAGCGGCGGTTTAGGGGTTAATAACTTTATTAGGTTGCGGCGGGGTAAAGGAGCGGCGGTTTAGGGGTTAATAGCTTTTTTATTGTTAGGCTAGTGAGGGGGGATAGCGGATAGAGGGTTAGACAGTGCGGGCTATGTTAGGGAGTCGTGTTAGACAGTGCGGGCTATTTTAGGGAGGCGTGTTAGACAGTGCGGGTGTTTTAAACTTTAGTCAGGTTTTATAGGCGCCGGCAGTTTCTAACGTGCCGCAAGTCACTGGCGACGCCAGAAATTTGTACTTACGCAGATTTCTGGACATCGCTGGTTTGTGAGACTTACGGCACGTTAGCATCTGACGGCGACCTATATGGGATGGCTCGAGTTGCGAGCTGAAACTGCAGGCGACGCCGGTTCCCTCGCTTGCGCCGCAAACTGCGATCAATATCGGATCGCGCCCCTGATGTGCTCAGCTAGCTACCAGTAGTGCATTGCTGCTGTTCAGTAAAGGACACTAAGATAACTAAGCAGATGTGATAAAAGAAAAGTTGTTTAAAATGGTATGCTCTATCTGAATCATGAATGAAAAAAAATGGGCTTCAAATCCCTTTAATGAGTTCTAGTCCTATTATATTTTCACTTTCACTTGCATTGTAGTGCTTAATTCCTGGCATACACACTACATAAACATAAATAGGTTGACTACCAAATACCATAAATTAAACTCATAAGAGTTTAATACCAAATACAGGCGTAACTTGGAGATATTGCGTGTTTGGTTCCAGACCACCGCAATAAATGGAAATATCAATAAAGTGAGTCACACTCATTTTTTGGTTTCCCAGTGCATATAAAATATATATTTACACTATACTGTAGTTTATTAAGTGTGCAATAGAATTATGTCTAAAACAACATATCTTAATTAAAAAATACTTCATTGCTAAAAAATGCTAACCATAATCTGAGCCTTCAGTGAGTCATAATCTTTTTGCTGCTGGTGTGTATGTTTGTGTAAAAACAAAAGCAAAAACAGGGCGCCCCAATGGTGTGAAATCTGCACAACAAGGATATAATGTGATACAATGAAAATGTACTCACACTTTGAAAAGCACTATACGAGTGCCACACAGACAGGACGAATAGCTGTCGGCCAGCAGACTTATGCTCCACAGCAGGTATGGTCTGGTCCAGTCCGGGATATATGCAGAGATTAGGTAAGGTATAGGTAGCCCAAAACCAAAGAATGCTTGGATTCAGTAGCTCAGAAAGTACAGCTCTGAACAATATATAATGATAAAAACAGGTATATTTACTAAAAAACAGTAAAAAGTCTCACAATGCGTTTCTCGGATTTACCGTTTTATCAGGTGAGATGTTAAACCTACGTATCTGTTCAGAGCCTTAAATACCCTTTAGCAGCATTTCTAATTGACTAATAATGTGCACCTGTGCTGTCACGAATCATAAGCGGTTGGCCTCATATATAGATCGTAGCATTATTTATCCTCAATAATAGGACAGTATTGTACATTATTTACGTGACTAACCTAAAAACATATTTCTGTATTTGAACAGTCTAAAACGTTAAGATATCCATAATTCACTGCCCACTACAAAGATGATGCTGATGCATTGCCTATGATAGTGGCAATTAATACTGAACGTAGTGGGCATGCGTATTAAAATACGTATTCATAGGTACAAATACAGCTGGAGCTATTAGTGACACCATCTGTGTAGTGCGCATGCGTATTGAAAAGTTCAATACCGATTGTCAGAAGGTACAGATGCAGAAATATAAAATACCAAATAGTGGATACATTTTCCAAAATTCATTAGAATATACACAAAATGGCCCCTGCATAACCCCTAGATAGACTCTGAAAAAAAGATATTCGACTTAAAACAATTAGAGATCAGATAGAATCTAAAACCTTCAAATCCATTTCCCAGAATCTGGCCGTAAGAGACATATGGAGAAGATCCAAGACAGTAAATAAGCAAGTCAAAGACCAGGAGCTTGGAGCTGATTGCAGTTTATTCAGCAAAGCCAAATACAGATAAGGAGCAATTCAAAAAGACAACTGACGCATTTCACGCATGCTCACATGCGTTTCATCAGAGGCTGGTGATCCTAACTAATTGGAGGCTTAAGTAGGATGAGTGGGCCAATCATGAACAAATATAGTCTGTCTAATCAAAATCATTCGGAAAATAAAACCTGTTCATGACGCTCAACACCCTACAAGCTTACACGCACATCAAATTGTATTCTGGTAAATGTATCTATGCAATAAAATACATAACAAATCAATGCAAACATAGTTGTCAAAAAGACACAGTAAATAAAACACAGTATACATTCAAAAAATATTAAATAAAAATAAAATATGAAAAATATACATGAAACCTTTTTAAATACTTCAGATATAATAATATATAGTAGAATCAATAGATTATCAGTCACAAGACGCCTGAACTTGATGACGGGCATAATGAATAAAATCATATCAGAAGTAATTGTCAAGGTTATCGTTACAAATCTTAAAATGTGGTAATGCAACAACTGACATAAACATAAAATATTCAAAATAAGCATAAATTAATAAAAAACTTTTTATCAAGGAAAAAAGGAACAAAAATTGATCTATACATCAAAAACATTAAATGAAAGGAGGACATGACTATGCGAGCAATTAGCGACATGACTATGCAAGCAATTAGAATGGAGTAAAGATGCCTATGGTACTAGGCGGGCTCTGTTATATATTCAAAGGGTAATATAGATTTCAATTATACAATAAGGCAGTTTCTTATCAAATAGATTTGCTCAGTGTGAAGAAATCTAATGAGACAATGTGTCAAAAAAGAAACAGAATGTCTAATTATCCGTAAAGAGAACTAAATCCATTTGTTTATTTATACCATCTGGATATCTTGTCTGCAATTTCATAATACAGAACACTTCTTTTTTTTTAGAAGTTTTTTAATCTATCACCACCTCTAGGATGCTTTTTGATATGATCAATCACAATAAAAGAAAAATAATTACTACCCAGACCATTTGTGCGGAAGTGCTTGGCCACAGGGGTTCTAGGATCTTTCTCATCCAGAGACAGAAGGTGTTCCCATACTCTATCCTTCAAAAGGCGAGTGGTGATCCCAACATACTGTTAAAAACAGTATTTACAATTAATAAGATAGATCACATATTGAGAAGTGCAATCCATTCTGTCTCTGATGTGAAAAATCTCCCCTGTGGAATTACAACTAAAATGGGTGGTCCTTGTTGTATAATGACAACTCTTACAAGGAATATGTCCACATTTAGATGAACCTGTTTTGCAATTAAGCAAATTTTATTTGGGAGATGGCTTACCTGCAAAATTATTTCTTATGGCATCCCCTATAGTGGGGGCCTTTTTAGCTACTGTATACATTTAATACATTTGGCTATGATTTCAGACAATTTGTCATCTCCCTTCAAAATTGATACATTTTTCATAATGATATTACACACTGCTTGGTATTGTCTACTGTACTGAGTAATAAAGAGTCCATCTGCATCAAATCTTTTCTTTTTCTCAGAATTTTTATTCTGATCAGTAAATAAGCTACATCTATTTATGCCTGCTACTTCTTTTTCAAGATTTCTCAAAGACTGTATAGGATAACCTCTTGCTAAAAGCCTAATGGTAAGTTCCTGTGCCTGTTCATAGTGTTTTGTTAAATCCATACAATTTCTGCGTAATCACAGATATTGGGCTTTTGGGATTCCTTTTTTGAGGTGAGGAATGTGGCATGAATCTGACCTCAATATTGTATTACGTGTGTGATGTCCTGATTTATGCAGGAACTTTTGCAGTGTTTTTGAATTAAGGGTTTGTTGCTCTTTTAATGAATAAAACAGGCAGTATGATTTGAACTACCTGTTAGATCATTGGTGAGACTTTTACTGGTAGAAAACTTCGTAGATGCCAAATAGAGGCAAGGAATATTGATGTAGAAACATTTGTTGCAATATAAGTAAGGAACATAAAGCAAACAGTTCTGAATAAATGATAAAAGAAAAATGTAATTTGATACACTTGGAAAGCGTCAGTAATTGATTCCTGTTGTAGCACTGTTCAGATATGGCTTCACGCACTCGCACACTCATTCATAAAATATATACATCACAGACAGACTATGGTAATAACCGGAAGATTCAGCAAGGTAATGTGGATGGTTTCCAGAAAGTGACAACTTAAGAACAATCCGTTGTAATTGGATTAAATATTACCTTCAGTTTGAAGAGAGCGGTTTTACCTCTGTGACCGGTATACAGCTTCAGTGAGAGTGCGGCTTCCAGACGCTGCAAGTAGATCCGGTGCTCCTTGATTCAGTTTGTTTGTTAAATTAGAATTCCGGAAGAATGAGTAAATACTTTGTAAGTAAAATGTACAACAAAAGATTCTAGCTTACTACTCCTGTTTATAGAGAGAAAGAAATCAAAGCAAGTTAGGAATTTTCAAAGTAGAATCACAGCAATAGGGATGCGGTCAAATAAGCTGCAAAGGGAAAACAATTTTCAGGCAAGGAATGATGGTTCAGGTGTGCCTGATATAGGGTGGAGGAAAGGTAGGCGGGATATACCTTAAAGGTATATCACACACTCCCCCCACTAAGGGTCCCCCCAATTGACGAGAGGGATGGCTTCAAAGGATATCTGCGATGAAAAGATCTAATTAAACGGGGAGCAGAAATGTCAGTACTACGATGCCAAGAATTGTCCTCAGGACCAAAACCTTTCCATTTTAATAAGTACTCTAAGTGATGATTCTTGATCCTAGAATCTAGAATATGTTCCACCTCAAATTCATCGTGGTCATCTATTTGTAACGAAGTTGGAGTCTGAAGACTGGATGGTACGGTAGAAGTATAAGGTTTAATCAGAGATACATGTATAGTGGGATGAATCCTATAAGCTGCAGGAAGAGTTAAACATACTGTCATAGGGTTCAAAATTTTATTGATTACAAAAGGTCCAATGTATTGATTTGCCAATTTCTTAGAGGGTACATGGAGTTTTAGATTCTTTACAGATAGTAATACTTTGTCACCCACTTTATAGACTGGACTGGGTCTGTGACGTTTATCATAATAAGCTTTCTGGTAATTCTTTGCATCAGATAAATGTTTTTTGACTAGGGCTAGTCTTGCTTCTAGTTGTAAAGAATAGTCCTTAGCGGCTGGAGAATTTACATCAGTTTTAGATAGATTCAAAGTTGTTGGATGATAGCCATAGGTAGCATAGAACGGTGTCATTTTTGTTGAAGATGATACTGAATTGTTGTAAGAGAATTCCGCCATTGATAAATAATCTATCCAATCATCTTGCAAATGGGAAATGTAACAACGAAGATATTGTTCTAATGTTTGGTTTAGTTTCTCAGTCATCCCATTGGTTTGAGGATGGAAAGCTGTTGAGTATCTTGGTGTAATTTTTAATAATTTGCATAATGATCTCCAAAAGGATGAGGTGAACTGTGTACCTCTATCTGTTATAATATCAGTGGGTAGTCCATGAAGTTTTACTATGTGATTAAGAAAAACCTTAGCTGTAATAAAAGCGGAAGGTAACCTTTTTAGAGGTATAAAATGTCCCAACTTTGTTAGATGATCTAGCACAACTAATATAGTGTTAAAGTTCCTTGATTTTGGTAGCTCTACAATAAAGTCCATCGAGATCATGGACCAGGGTTTATCCGGAACTGGCAATGGGGTCAACAATCCGATAGGCCCTTTATGATCTATTTTATTTCTAGCACAAATGTCACAGGAATTGACATAATCTTGAATGGTTTGATTCATGTGGGGCCACCAAAAGTTTCTTCTTGTTTTTTCAATGGTTTTTTGTATTCCGGTATGACCGGATAAAGGTTCATCATGAGTGTGTTTCAATATTTGTTTCCTTAATGAACTGGGTATGTACAATTGATTTTTATGATTTATCAAACCAGTATTTAAGTTTTTGTGACAGGTTTTAGGTGTAATGGTTTCTTTTTCTTGTGCCCTTTTAATCTCCTCCTCTAGAGGTGTTAGGGCTCCAATAAATTTTTCGATTGGTACTATTGGAGTCATGGTCTCTTGAGGTGTCATTTCCTGTACTCTGGATAACGCATCAGCCTTGGTATTCAGACTTCCTGGTCGGTAAGTGATCAAGAAATTGAACCTATCTAAGAATAGAGACCATCTTACTTGTCTGAAAGATAGAGTTTTACTTTTCTTCAAATATTCCAGATTTTTATGATCTGTGAAGATTTTGAATGGTTTTTGTGTACCTTCCAGTAAGTGTCTCCATTGTTCGAGGGATACTTTGATAGCAAGGAGTTCTTTATCTCCTATACTATAATTATTTTCTGCTGGTGTGAATCTTCTTGAATAATAAGCTACAGGAAATAATTCTGATTTGTTATCTACTTGTTGAGATAGAACTGCTCCTATACCTGAACTTGATGCATCTACCTCTAATACATATTGCAGCTCAGGATCTGGCATGTGTAAAATGGGGGCTTTGGAAAATTGCCCTTTTAAGTAGTCAAAAGCTGATTGGGCCTGTTCGGTCCATTTATATCTTTGTTTCTTACTAGTCAACTGAGTTAAGGGCTTTACTATATCAGAAAAGTTTTTTATAAACTTTCGATAGTAATTGGCAAAGCCAATAAAACGTTGTAATGCACAAACTGATTTTGGTATAGGCCATTCTAATACAGATGAAACTTTATCTGGATCCATTTGGATCCTATTAGGAGTTATTATGTATCCCAGAAATTTAATTTTGTTAACATGAAATAAACACTTTTCATGTTTGGCATATAACTTGTGTTCCTTCAATCGCATTAAGACCCAACGTACATGTCTTTCGTGTTCTTCTTCTGTTTTGGAATAAATCAGAATGTCATCTAAATACACTATGACACAAATATCCATTAAATCTCGGAAGATTTCATTAATAAAGTGTTGGAAAGTGGCTGGTGCATTGCTCAATCCAAAAGGCATTACATTGTATTGGTATAACCCATATCGAGTCCGAAAAGCGGTCTTCCATTCGTCACCTTTCTTCATTCTGATAAGGTTGTATGCCCCTTTCAAATCTAATTTAGTAAATATTTGTGCTCCTTTTAACCTTTCTATTATCTCTGGTATTAGTGGTAATGGATACCTGTTTTTTATGGTTATAGAGTTTAAAGCCCTGTAGTCAATTATAGGCCTTAGAGTGCCATCTTTGTTTTTTACCAAAAACATGCCTGCAGCAGCAGGGGATGTGGAGTGAGATATAAATCCCTTTCTCAGGTTGTCATCCAAATAGGACCTTAAGTATACTAACTCATCTTGTGATAGAGGATAGATCTTACCATGCGGTATTGGTGACCCTGGAATGATATCTATAGGGCAATCGAAGCTTCTGTGGGGTGGTAAATTTTCTGCTTCTTTCAAATTGAAGACCTCTGCCAAATCCTGATATATCCCTGGTATCCCTATCTCAGATGATGAAAGAATGCTATGAGGATAACAGGTGTTTATGCAATATGTTGAGTCTAGTTTAAGTTTTGAATGTTCCCAATCTATTTTAGGATTATGTTTGTGCAGCCAACTATATCCTAATATAATAGTATGTAGTGATATGGGGATCACATCAAATGTAATATATTCTGTGTGCCCCTTGTTTATCATTGTGAGCAAAGGTATTGTTTGGTGTGTAATGGGTCCCTTATTTATTAAAGTACCATCAATTGATTTGACAAACACGGGGTTCTGCTTGCAAACCAGAGGAATTTTATTATTTACAATATATACAGAATCAATATAGTTCCCAGATGCACCTGAGTCAATCAATGCCTTGGTGTGTATATTTTCCTGATCCCACTGCAAAGAGAGAGGTAAAGTCAATTGCATTGTATCTGAGATATGATATATGTTTTGATAACCTGTTTTCTTACCCTTCTTTTGTCTTTGTAATGAAGGACAGCTTGAAACGTTATGTTCTTTTTGTCCACAGTATAAACATAAATTTTCTAATCTTCTTCTCATTTTTTCCTCATTACTTAGTGGCCCCTTGATAGTGCCTATCTCCATAGGGGTTACACTACCTTGATGTTTCTCAGATGTTGTAGTGTAAGTATTCTGTCGCCTGGGTATTGTGTCTGAAGTAAATCTCTCTGCTCGCCTTTCCCTGAGTCTTCTATCTATGGATGTGCTTAATTTTATAAGTCCTGGAAGAGTATCAGGCATTTCCTGGCGAGACAGTTCATCCTTAAGGTTTTCAGATAGGCCCAGCCTAAACTGATTTTTAAGGCTAACTTGGTTCCATAGTGAGTCTGTTGCCCACATTTGAAATTCAGTTGTGTACTCCTCCACCGTGCGCTTACCCTGTTTGAGTGCGCGTAGCTTAGATTCTGCAGTGATTTGTGTATCTGTGTCTTCATATAAATTAGACATAGCTTGAAAGAAATCCTGTAGTGAATCCAAAATTGGGTCATTATTTTCATAAAACCTGTTAGCCCAGGTCCTAGGCTCTCCTTGTAAAAATGAAATAGTGGTGCAAACCCTGATGCGGTCTGAATAATATGTGCGGGGTCTCATGGTAAAAAGAAGTTTACAAGCAGTCTTGAAATCTCTGAATTCATGTCTTTTGCCAGTGAAAGGTTGAGGGTAGTGAATATGGGGTTCAGGTACTTCAGTACTTTTATGAGACATATATTCTTTAACAATAGCTTTTAATGCGGTATTATCTGCTTGTACTTCTGTTAAACCTTGTGCAAGATAATCTAATTTTCTTTGTATGTTAGAGAACTCAGTTTTAATTTCATTTGCATCCATGATATTAAAGTTTTGTTTACCAGTAACAAACCCTTAGAACACTGTGGCCTGAAAATTATGTGATGTCCTGATTTATGCAGGAACTTTTGCAGTGTTTTTGAATTAAGGGTTTGTTGCTCTTTTAATGAATAAAACAGGCAGTATGATTTGAACTACCTGTTAGATCATTGGTGAGACTTTTACTGGTAGAAAACTTCGTAGATGCCAAATAGAGGCAAGGAATATTGATGTAGAAACATTTGTTGCAATATAAGTAAGGAACATAAAGCAAACAGTTCTGAATAAATGATAAAAGAAAAATGTAATTTGATACACTTGGAAAGCGTCAGTAATTGATTCCTGTTGTAGCACTGTTCAGATATGGCTTCACGCACTCGCACACTCATTCATAAAATATATACATCACAGACAGACTATGGTAATAACCGGAAGATTCAGCAAGGTAATGTGGATGGTTTCCAGAAAGTGACAACTTAAGAACAATCCGTTGTAATTGGATTAAATATTACCTTCAGTTTGAAGAGAGCGGTTTTACCTCTGTGACCGGTATACAGCTTCAGTGAGAGTGCGGCTTCCAGACGCTGCAAGTAGATCCGGTGCTCCTTGATTCAGTTTGTTTGTTAAATTAGAATTCCGGAAGAATGAGTAAATACTTTGTAAGTAAAATGTACAACAAAAGATTCTAGCTTACTACTCCTGTTTATAGAGAGAAAGAAATCAAAGCAAGTTAGGAATTTTCAAAGTAGAATCACAGCAATAGGGATGCGGTCAAATAAGCTGCAAAGGGAAAACAATTTTCAGGCAAGGAATGATGGTTCAGGTGTGCCTGATATAGGGTGGAGGAAAGGTAGGCGGGATATACCTTAAAGGTATATCACAACGTGCTAGGGGTTTACGATAAGTAGATGCCTTTTTAACTCATACAAGACATAGTACAACTTGCGTTAGCCCATATTATTCATAAAGATCAAGCAGGCTTCCTACATAAAAGGAACTCTGCTTACAAAATCAGAGAAGTTTTTCTTACCATTGACTATTTCAATGCTTTCGAAAAACAATTTCCGGATAGAGAAAAAGAGTTCCTAGATCTTGCAAATATTTCAATTGATGCCGAAAAAGCTTTTGATTCGGTCCACTATGACCATTTAGTAAAAACTTTATTAAGATTTGGATTTAAAGAAAACTTTTTGGACTTCATAATACATCTATATAATAATCATCGGACAAGACTTATAGTTTGGAAACTCCTGAAATCATTCATAACAGAGGCACACGCCAGGGATGCCCGCTAACTCCCCTGGTATTTAACATTTCAATTGAACCTCTGGCTATTATGGATGGAAGGGATTTTGATAGGGCGTAAAGAAACTAAGATTGCTCTTTATGCAGATGATATTCTTGTATATATATATATATATATATATATATATATATATATATATATATATATCTCAAACACAAAAATCAATATCCTTAGGCTTTTCTCTATCATTAATCAATGTGGTTCATTCTTGGGCTATAAAATGTATCCCTCAGAAATATTATGGTTAAGGAAAAATAAAGCCTTGGTCGTTGAGCTCCCTTTTAAAATAGTTTCTAAAGCCTTCAGATATCTGGGCATTCTTATTTCTCCAAATCCGGACACTTGGTACAATTTAAACACACCTCCGATTTTAGATAAGGTAAAAGAATATATGAAAAACTGGATGAATCTTAATGCCTCTCTTCGACAGTACATCTGGCAGAATAGAAAACCCAGAATTTCCTTTAAAAAACTCTGCCTAACAAAAAAAAATGTGGGGTGGACATTACCAGACTTGAATCTCATATAATTATATTTATAATCTAATATTCTTAGCCAGAATCATACCTGGATGGATTCTGGATGTAGATTATTTTACGACTAATGCACTTGAAAGAAACATGTTATTCCCATTCGACCCGGTTGCACTGATCTATTGTAAATCCTCTTCAATTCCAGTTAATGTAAAACAACTATAACCATATATACCCCAATTAGAGCATGGTGGAAACTATTCATTACGAGTTATGCGCGCTATAGGGAAATTAACAAACACACCAAAAGTTGCGTTATTTAACCCACTATAGTGCAGCCATTACAAGTTTTTAAACAGCCGGCTTGTGCGTGCGATATGGCTGCATTGAGCTCCATACCACACACAATCCAAGCGCTGTTTAGAGGTGCTCATGCATGCTTTCCCCGTAGACATCAATGGAGAGAGCGGGTAAGAAAAAAGCCTAACACCTGCGATTGCGGAAGGAAAAGCTCCGTAATGCAGCCCCATTGATGTCTATAGGGAAAAAAAAATAACGTTTAAACCTAACACCCTAACATAAACTCCGAGTCTAAACACCCCTAATTTGCTGCCCCCGACATTGCGGCACCTACATAATGTTATTAACCCTAATCTGCTGCTCCCGATATTGCTGCCACAGAAATAAATCTATCAACCCCTAATCTGCTGTTCCAATATCACTGCCATTATACTAAAGTTATTCATTCCTATTCCCCTGCACCCCAACATCGCCCACACTATAATAAATCTCTGCCGCTCCCCGAAATCGCTGCAACTAAATAAAGTTATTAACCCCTAAACATCTGACCTCCCACATCACTACCACTAAATAAACCTATTAACCCCTAAACCGCCAGCCCCCCACTTTACAAAAACCTAAATTAAACTATATTAACCCCCAAACCTAACGCTAACGTTAACACCCCTAACTTTAACATAATAAAAATAGAGCTAAAATAAATGTACAATTATTATCTAAATAATTCCTATATAAAACTAAAAACATACTTACCTGTGAAATAGAACCTAATTTAGCTACAGTAGAACTAATAGCTATATTGTAGCTAGCTTGGGTTTTATTTTTATTTCACAGGTAAGTTTGTATTTATTTTAACTAGGTAGACTAGTTAATAAATAGTTATTAACTATTGACTAACTATCTAGTTAAAAGAAATACAAACTTACCTGTGAAATGAAACCTAAGCTGCCTTACACTAAAACCTAACATTAAAAAAAATAGAAAACACTAAAATTACTAAAAAAAAATAAAATAACTACCATTACAAAAAATAACAAACAAACGCATAGATTACGAGTTTTGCGGTAACAGGGGTGCAGTGCTAACTTGTAGTTTATTTTCACCGCTCAATTCCCTGCAGCGCTGGTATTGCAGGTTTTTACAAACCCAGCGTTAACAGGCAAGAAGTGAGCGTAGAGCAAAATTGAGCTCCACACTGCACTCCAATACCAGCGCCGCTTAAGTCAGCAGTGAGCTGGCCATACGTGCTTGTGCACGGTTTCTCTATAGACATCAATGGGGAGAGCCGGCTGAGAAAAAGTCTAACACCTGCAAAAAAGCAGCGTTTATCTCAGTAACGCAGCCCCTTTGATTCCTATGGGGAAATTAAATTTATGTTTACACCTAACACCCTAACATGAACCCTGAGTCTAAACACCCCTAATCTTAAACTTATTAACCCATAATCTGCCACCCCGACATCGCCGACACCTACATTATACTTATGAACCCTTAATCTGCTGCCCCCAACATCGCTGACACCTACTTATATTTATTAACCCCTAATCTCCCGTCCCCAATGTCGCCACAACCTACCTACACTTATTAACCCCTAATCTGTCGCTCCGGACATCGCCGCCGCTAAAATAAACATATTAACCCCTAAACGGCCGCACTCCCGCATCTCAAACACTATTTAAATATTATTAACCCCTAATCTGCCGCCCTTAACATCACCGCCACCTACCTACATTTATTAACCCCTAATCTGCTGCCCCAACATCGCCGCCACTATTCTAAATGTATTAACCCCTAAACATAAGTCTAAACCTAACACCCCCTAATTTAAAGATAATTAAAATAAATCTAAATAAAATTCCTATCATTACCTAAATAATTAATATTTTAAACTAAATACTTACCTATAAAACATACATTGTATCTATCTTAGGTTTTATTTTTATCTCACAGGCAAGTTTGTATTTATTTTAACTAGGTAGAATAATTACTAAATAGGTATTAACAATTTACTAACTACCTAGCTAAAATAAATACAAATTTACCTGTAAAATAAAACCTAATCTAAGTTACACTAACACCTAACACTACACTACAATTAAATAACTTATATGAATTAAATACAATTAAATACATTAAATACAATTAACTAAATTACAAAAAAACAAACACTAAATTACATAAAAAACAAATTACAAGACCTTTAAACTAATTACACCTAATCTAAGAGCCCGCCGAAAATAAAAAAAAACCCTAGCCTAAACTAAACTACCAATAGCCCTTAAAAGGGCCTTTTGCGGGCATTGCCCCAAATAAATCAGCTATTTTACCTAAAAAAGAAAATACAAACAACCCCCCCAACAGTAAAAGCCACCACCCACACAACCAACCCCCCGAATAAAACCCTAACTAAAAAAACCTAAGCTCCCCATTGCCCTGAAAAGGGCATTTAGCTCTATTGCTGCCCAAAGCCCTAACCTAAAAATAAAACCCACCCAACAGACACTTAAAAAATCCTAACACTAACCCCCGAAGATTCACTTACCGGGAGAAATCTTCATCCAAGCGGTAAGATGTCCTCAACGAAGCCGGCAGAAGTGGTCCTCCAGACGGGCAGAAGTGGCCTCCAGACGGGCAGAAGTCTTCACCCAGATGGCATCTTCTATCTTCATCCTTCCGACGCGGAGCGGCTCCATCTTCAAGACATCTGGCGCGGAGCATCCTCTTCTTCCGACGTCTTCTTGCTGAATGAAGGTACCTTTAAGTGACGTCATCCAAGATGGCGTCCCTTAGATTCCAATTGGCTGATAGAATTCTATCAGCGAATCAGAATTAAGGTAGAAAAAATCCTATTGGCTGATGCAATCAGCCAATAGGATTGAACTTCAATTCTATTGGCTGATCCATTCAGCCAATAGGATTAAGCTTGCATTCTATTGGCTGTTTCAATCAGCCAATAGAATGCGAGCTCAATCCTTTTGGCTGATTGAATCAGCCAATAGGATTTGTTTCAACCTTATTTCCGATTGGCTGATAGAGTTCTATCAGCTAATCGGAATCTAAAGGAAGCCATCTTGGATGACGTCACTTAAAGGTACATTTATTCAGCAAGAAGATGTCGGAAGAAGAGGATGCTCCGCGCCGGATGTCTTGAAGATGGAGCATTCAGCTCTTTTATGAAATGCCCAAACCCTAATCTAAAAATAAAAACCCACCCTAAAACAAAAAAATACATTACACAAAATAAAAATCAAATTATCAAAAATAATAACAATTATTCCAATTCTAATACCCATTTTAAAAAAAAACACACCCACAAATAAAAAACCTAATCTAGAATAAACTACCAATAGCCTTTTAAAGGGCCTTTTGTAGGGCATTGCCCTAAGTTAAACAGCTCTTTTACCTGAAAAAAATTACAAAGGCCCACTAACATTACAACCCCCCTTCCCCCCAAATATAAAAAAAACTATCTAAAAAACCTAAGCTACCCATTTCCCGAAAAGGACATTTGTATGGGCATTGCCCATAAAAGGGAATTTAGCTCTTTTGCATTGCCCTTAAAAGGGTCTTTATCTCTTTTACGAAAAGCCCAAACCCTAAACTAAAAAAAAAAAAACTAAAAAGTTTAAAAAATCCTAACAATAACCCCCTAAGATCCACTCACAGTTGCTGAAGTCCCACTTGAAGGATCTTCATCCCGGCGGCTCCATCTTCATCCCAGCGGCTCCATCTTCACCCAGGCGGCAGGCGGCTTCATCTTCATCCAGGAGGCATCTTCTATCTTCATCATGGTGGCATCTTCTATCTTCATCCTGGTTGCACCGAGCAGGTCCATCCTGAAGACATCCAGCGCGGAGCATCCTCTTCATACGGTCACCGCCATATACTGAATCTTCAATGCAAGGGACGCAATTCAAAATGGCGTCCCTTGCATTCCTCTTGGCTGATTTGATTTTGCAAATTCAAACAAGCCAATCGGATTATGTCTAATCATACCCGCTCCTACAAGTCTCACTCAAACCTTCTGTTATTCCCACTCCTACTACTGCTTGCTGCTGGTGGTGACGTCTCTCCTAACCCTGGCCCTGCAGCAATCACCACAATTTTACACTCTCACTCAGTCCCCCACTGCAAAAACTCTAGGTCATGCAATCCTAACAATCTCATCTCTATTAACCCACAATGCATATCCCCTCTCTATTCTCGTGCTCTTTGGAATGCACGCTCTGTCTGTAACAAACTTACAACTGTTCATGGCCTGTTTGTTTCTAACACCTTCAATCTTCTAGCAATGACTGAAACCTGGTTATCATCTTCTGACACTGCTTCCATTGCTGCTCTCACACACGGTGGTCTCCACTTTAGCCACACACCTAGGCCAGGTGAGAGACATGGTGGCAGTGTTGGTATCTTATTCTCCCACTCCTGCTCCTATCAGCACCTGAATCCTCATCCATCTCTCTCCTTTTCCTCCTTTGAAGTTCACTGCATCCGCCTGTTCTCCCTCTATTCCCGCATGGTGGCAGTTATCTATCGCTCCCCTGGACCAACCTCCTAATTCCTTGATAACTTTGCTGCCTGACTTTCTCACTTTCTCCCTACAAATACACCTGCTCTAATCCTGGGGGACATCAACATCCCCATTGATAACCCATCTGCCCCTGCTGCCTCTAAGCTTCTCTCACTCATAAACTCCTTTGGTCTCTCACAATCCACCCTATTCCCTACTCACCATGACAGACACTCTATTGATCTGGTATTCTCCTAACTCTGCTCTCTCTCTGACATCAACTGTCGCCCATTTCCCATCTCAGACCACCATCTGCTCACCTTTAATCTTAATATACAGGCTAAATCTACTTCTCCCCCTCGCCCCCGCACCTTTAGAAATCTGCACACTGTGGATCCTTTCCAACTTTCCAAACGTATTAAAAAACGCCTCCCCCACACTTCCACAACATCCTGCCCTGACCTTGCTATAACCCACTTCAGCAATACTCTCTCCTCTGCACTTGCCATTTTTGCTCCTCCCCAAATACGCAAAACCCCATGTCGTCAGCCCCAACCCTGGCATTCTAAGCAAACTCGCTACCTGCAAAAATGCTCCCGTGCTGCTGAACGTGCCTGGATGAAATTCCGCTCTGAACCAGATTTCCTCTACTATAAGTTCATTCTTTGTTCTTACTCCTCTGCCCTTCACTTAGCCAAGCAAACCTACTTCTCTTATATCTACTCACTCCTCAAACGCTAAACGTCTCTTCTCCATTTTAAACTCTCTCCTCTACCCACCTGCACCACCCCCTTCATCTGCCTTTAGTGCTCAAGACCTGGCAGACTACTTTTTCAACAAAACACTAACCATCCAAAGTAATATCCCAATACAAGACTGTAACCTTCCATCTCCACCCCAGCTACCCCATCCACCACTCTCAGCACCTTCCCCCCAACCACTGAGAATGAAGTGAGTTCCCTATTTTCTTCCTCACACCTCACTACCTCCTCACTTGACCCTATCCCTTCACATCTTATATCTTCTCTGTCTTCTACCCTCACTCCAGCTCTTACTCACATATTCAACCTATCCCTTACTACTAGTTCATTTCCATCTTCCTTCAAACATGCAAAGGTCACCCCCATCCCCAAAAAACCCTCCCTTGACCCCAATTCTCCTGCAAACTTCCGCCCCGTATCACTGCTTCCACTAGCTTCAAAAGTACTGGAAAAAATAGTTTTCAATCACCTAACCCACTCATTGCTTGACCCCTTGCAATCTGGCTTCAATCCCCAACACTCAACTGAGACTGCCCTCACCAAGGTTACTAATGATCTTTTTTCTGCTAAAAATAAAGGCCACTACTCAATACCCATCTTACTTGACCTGTCTGCTGCCTTTGACACCATTGACCATCCACTTCTCCTATGGACTCTCAGCTTCCTTGGGCTCTCTGACATTGTCCTCTCCTGGATCCACTCTTATCTCTCTAATAGGTCCTTTTATGTCTCCTTTGTTGGTGGCGACTCCTCTCCATTGCCTCTGTCTATTGGAGTACCTCAAGGCTCTGTTCTGGGTCCTCTACTCTTCTCTATTTATACTTCCTTACTGGTTAAACTTATCAGTAGCTATGGCTTCAACTATCACCTCTATGCTGATGATACTTAGATATACCTATGCACCCCTGCACTCTTGCCTTCTGTCCTTTCTCACGTCAGTATCTGCTTTTCTAGCATTTCTTTTTGGATGGCCTCTCACCACCTAAAAATCAACATGTCCAAGACTGAGCTCCTTCTAATCCCCCCTCTAATTCTACCCTGATTTCTAACTTCTCAATCACTGTTGGTGACACCACTATCTCCCCATCTACCCAAGTCCACTGCCTAGGAGTTACACTTGACTCCAATCTGTCCTTCATACCCCACATCCATTTGCTCTCTTAAGCCTGTCGCAACCACCAATGCAATATCTCAAAAATGTGTCTGTTTCTGAGTGCTGAAACTACTAAACAGCTAATCCACTCCCTGGTAATTTCCCAACATGACTACTGTAATAGCCTACTAACTGGCCTCCCTCTCTCCTGCCTCTCCCCTCTTCAATCCATCCTAAATGCCTCTGCTAGGCTAAACTACCTCTTCCGACGCTCTGTATCTGCTGCACCATTCATTCATTAGCTCCCCATTCACAGCAGAATTAAATTCAAAATTCTCACCCTGACCTACAAAGCCCTTACCAATGCAGCACCCCCTACCTGTCCTCACTCATCAACAAATATACTCCAGCCCGCCCCTAAGATCCAACAATGACCTGCTCCTTGCATATTCTACCATCACCTCCTCCCATGCTAGACTACAAGACCAACCATCTGGAATGCACTTCCTTGGGCTGTCAGACTGTCCCCTAACCGTTCCTCCTTTAAACGCTCCCTAAAGACCTTTTTGTTCAGGGAAGCCTATCTCCAAATCAGTAACATATAAATTCCACTTGCTGCCCTCATCTAACTCCACACTAACATCATTCTCACCTTTGCAGTCCCCACCTCCTGTTTCTCACCCTTCTTCCCATCTAGATTGTAAGTTCCCTTTGGGCTTTGGGCAGCAATAGAGCTAAATGCCCTTTTAAGGGCAATGCCCATCCAAATGCCCTTTTCAGGGCAATGGGGAGCTTAGGTTTTTTTAGTTAGGCTTTTATTTGGGGGGTTGGTTGTGTGGGTGGTGGGTTTTACTGTTGGATGGGGTTGTTTGTATATTTTTTTCCAGGTAAAATAGCTGATTTCTTTGGGGCTATTGGTAGTTTAGTTTAGGATAGTTTTTTCTTTATTTTGGGTGTTTTTTTTTTATTTTGATAGGGCTATTAGATTAGGTGTAATTAGTTTAAAGATCTGTAATTTTTTTTTTTTTTCTGTAATTTAGTGTTTTTTTGTGATTTAGCTAATTCAATTTAATTTATTTTATTGTATTTAATGTAGGTAATTTATTTAATTGTAGTGTAGTGTTAGGCATTAGTGTAACTTAGGTTAGGTTTTATTTTACAGGTAAATTTGTATTTATTTTAACTGGGTAGTTATTAAATAGTTAATAACTATTTAGTAACTATTCTACCTAGTTAAAATAAATACAAACTTGCCTGTAAAATAAAAATAAACCCTAAGCTAGCTACAATGTAACTATTAGTTATATTGTAGCTAGCTTAGGGTTTATTTTATAGGTAAGTATTTAGTTTTAAATAGGAATAATTTAGTTAATGAGAGTAATTTTATTTAGATTTATTTAAATTATATTTAAGTTAGCGGGGTTAGGGTTAGACAGTTTTAAAAGGTTAATACATTTAGAATAGTGGCAGCGACGTTGGGGGCGACAGATTAGGAGTTAATAAATGTAGGTAGGTGGCGGCGATGTTGGGGGCAGCAGATTAGGGGTTAATAAATATAATGTAGGTTGCGGCGATGTCTGGAGCGGAAGATTAGGGGTTAATAAATATAATGTAGGTGGCGGCGATGTTAGGGACGGCAGATTAGGGGTTAATAATATTTGACTTGTGTTTGCGAGGCGGGAGTGCGGCAGTTTAGGGGTTAATATGTTTATTCTAGTGGTGGCGATGTCCGGAGCGGCAGATTAGGGGTTAAAAATGTTATTATAGTGTTTGTGATGCGGGAGGGCCTCGGTTTAGGGGTTAATAATAATAGGTAGTTTATGGGTGTTAGTGTACTTTTTAGCACTTTAGTTATGAGTTTTATGCTACAGCGTTGTAGTGTAAAACTCATAACTACTAATTTTAAAGCATTAGGAATCTTGCAGGTAGAGGCTGTACCGCTCACTTTTTGGCCTCCCAGGACAGACTAGTAATACCAGCACTATGGAAGTCCCATAGAAAAAAGGGTTTACGAACTTTACATAAGTCGGTTTGCGGTAAGGCCAAACAAGTGTGCGGTACACCTATACCTGTACACCTATACCTATAATAGCAGAGGGCGTAAAAAAGCAGCGTAGGGACCTGTTAACGCTGCTTTTTTACCTTAACACACAACTCGTAATCTAGCCGTAAGAAAATAGCAAGAGATTACAAAGAGGGTGTGGTATAAAAACGGATGAGTCTTATGATGATACTGAAGAATTAGACAATATGAAATCCAAAAATAATGAATGGATAGAGGTAAAGTATATTAAACCTAAGGATAAAGACAAACGTAGGGTACAAACCAATCAAAATGACAAAAATATTGGATCTAATAACTATTTCTCACCAGGGGCTACACCATTGACTAAGAGAAATGGGAATAATTGCTTCAATAGAAGCAACCAGGTTTATACACATTATTCTCCCAGAGCTCCAGTTGATGGCAGATCATATGATACTCAATGGAATAGGCATGGGGATTACCAACATTACCAAAATAGAGATCAAACTTTCCCTTATGAGAACTTTGAGGTGTCTAATAAAATGCAGGATTTTCGAGAAAACAGAAATCAGAGAATTTGTCAAGGGAACAGATTTCATAGGAGAATAAATTGTCAAGTATTAAAACTACTAGAGAGAAATATGCCTGATATAGCACCTCCAGTAACACCCAGAAATATAAAATGGAAGCGGTCATATGTAAACGTGATCGCAGAGGCCAAGATTAATCTACAAAAAAGGAGAAACTAAAGAGATTAGAGAGTGGTATGTTCAATTTGTCGTCCTATAAACTAACCAATGAAGAGATAGCTATTCTAGGTAGAGGCTTATCTTTCAGTCCATCCAATGAGCACAATATTTTTTTAATTATTTGTAGACCTAAATAGGTTAAACTTCCACTACAGAAATACTTTTGGAATAAAAAGTCCAATAGTAATGATCTTCCTATCATTACAGATAACATGGATGAAAGAATGAAATCAGAGGACCTTTTAAGTTGGGACCCTGGTTATTTAAATGATTATATGTTTGAGAGCTATATACATACATCAGAATTCAATCCACTCTATCAGAATTCAATCCACCCAATAATTGTCCAGCATTACAATTATTTCAGACATTGGTACTTAAAGATTTTAATGAGACTCTGAATTACATTTTCGGGGAAGACTCATTTAAATGAATTTGAAAAAAGAGCACTAAAAAGGTTGGTGAATAACAAAATTATCATGATAAGGGAAGCTGATAAGGGTGGGGGTGGTGCTTCAGGACAGATTGGACTATCTATCTGAAGTCGATCGCATATTACTAGATTTGATCTAATGACTCAATATATCAAAAAGCTCATCCAATTAGTTGATAGGCCACTTTGGAAGGCATTATCAATAAAAAAGAACGTGATTTCTTAATACCTGTAAAACCAAATACGGCATATTACTACCATCTACCAAATATTCACAAGAATAGGACTAATCCCCCGGGAAGACCCATCATCTTGGGGATTGGTAACCTTTTAATCTTTTACAATACGTGGATCAATTCCTGAAAAAAATGGTGATTATGCTACCCTCTTATATTTGACAGACCTTATAATTAAAATTGGTAAAATTACTAACAGCAATAGAAACAGATTGTGGTTATCATGTGATGTTTCTTCACTTTATTCGAAGTGATCTAAATACAGACATCTATATGCCTACCAAACAAAAAACGTTCTTATTAGATGCTATAAGTTTTGTGCTCCAACCTAATTATTTTATATACCAGGAGCAGTTTTTTCTACACATAAAAGTTAATGCCATGGGCACCAGGTTCGCCCCAAGTTTTGCCAACCTGTTTATGGGTCCTTTTAAAGATAAGTATATCTATTCTTCCAACTATGGGGTGAACCTGGTGTTCTATGGCAGATACATAGATGATCTGATAATGATTTGGGAGGGTGATACCTCTCTAGCACACGTTTCTGTTGAGCATTTAAATAATGATGATATGGGGCTGTCCTTCACTGCCAAAATTGAACTTAATCAGATAGACTTTTTAGATTTAGTACTATACTGATATATAGAAGAAAATATTGCCACCAAAACATATTTTAAGGAATTAAATAGCAATAGCTATCTTAATTATAGGAGCAATCACTATTTACCTTGGAAAAGGAATATACCTTATAACCAGTTTAGTAGAATTAGAAGAAACTGGTCTGATTTTGGGTCTTTTGATGAATAATCTAATATCCTTAAGAATAGATTTTTGGAGAAAAATTACCTACTTGAATTGATTGATTAGGGCTATTATAAAGCCAAGAATCTAACAAGGGAAGAATTATTAGCTCTGAATAAAAAAACATCTAAGGAATACTCAACAGATACAAAATTCAACATGAGTTTTATAACTAAATATAATAGTAAAGATCATTAAGGATATCTATCTTGACATGTGACCCTGACTTCCAAAAAGTGCTAGATAACGTACCCTCTTGCACTTTTACCAGAGCCCCCACTCTTAAAAATCTATTGGCTCCCAGCAAAATTGACACTAAAATTAGACAAAATAATCCCTCCAACAATAGAACCAAATATAAAGAACATCAGAATAGGGGTCTAGGTAAATGAGGAGTCTTTAAATGTGGTAAATATTACATGGGATGTGTGCACATGTGAATATTGGTATAAATTTTATTTCACATAATACCCATGAAAGATTTTAAATAAAATCTCATATCACCTCTGACTCTTCATACATTATTTATCTCCTTAATTGTGTTTGTGGACTCCAATCAAGACCCATCAAAAAAAGATGGAGGGAACATCGTAGAAATATTGAAAATAATATGTTGAAACTTTGGGGGGTAGTTATCAACGCGTCTACTTTACCTGCCTTCGCCGGTTCAATACACCCGCCTAAGCTCGCCTACCATCGCCGCCACGGACCTGCAAAAAAGTTATCAATAAAGCTGTCAAAAAGCTGCGCACCAAGTAAGGGGCGATGAGCAGCGGATTGTGAGAGTTATCACTCATCTGATCTCATTGCTCTTCGGCTTTTTCCCAGCTTTATTGCTAGCCTGTCACTAAGCACTATAACTAACTACACTGTTCTACCCCCTATACCGGCGCCCCCGGAGCCCCCCGCAACTCAATAAGTTATTAACCCCTAAACCGCCGCTCCTAGACCCTGCCGCAACTCTTATAAATGTATTAACCCCTAAACCGCCACTTCCGGACACCGCCGCCACCTACATTCTACCTAGTAACCCCTATCCTGCCCCCCCCTATACCGCCGCCCTCTATAATAAATTTATTACCCCCTATCCTGCCGATCCCGGACCTCGCCGCAACTAAATAAATAGTTTAAACCCTAAACCGTCGCTTACGGACCCCGCCGCAACCTATATTAAACTTATTAACCCCTAATCTGCCCCCCCTACACCGTTGCCACCTATAATAAATGTATTAACCCCTATCCTGCCCCCCCTATACCGTCACCACTGTAATAAAATTATTAACCCCTAAACCTAAGTCTAACACTAACCCTAAAATCCGCCTAACTTAAATATTAATTAAATAAATCTAAATAATATTTCTCTTATTAAATAAATTAATCCTATTTAAAACTAAATACTTACCTTTAAAATAAACCCTAATATAGCTACAATATAAATAATAATTATATTGTAGCTATCTTAGGATTTATTTTTATTTTACAGGCATCTTTCAATTTATTTTAACTAGGTACAATAGCTATTAAATAGTTATTAACTATTTAATAGCTACCTAGTTAAAATAAAGAGAAATTAACCTGTAAAATAAAAACTAACCTAAGTTACAATTACACCTAACACTACACTATACTTAAATAAATTAATCCTATTTAAAACTAAATACTTACCTGTAAAATAAACCCTAAGATAGCTGCAATGTAATTAATAATTACATTGTAGCTATTTTAGGATTTATATTTATTTTACAGGTAATTTGTATTTATTTTAGCTAGTTAGAATAGTTATTAAATAGTTATTAACTATTTAATAACTACCTGGCTAAAAGAAATACAAAATTACCTGTAAAATAAATCCTAACCTAAGTTACAATTAAACCTAACACTACACTATCATTACATTAATTAAATAAATTAGCTACAAATTACTACAATTAAATTAAATTAAATAAACTAACTAAATTACAAAAAATAAAAAAAGCTAAGTTACAAAAAATAAAAAAATAAGTTACAAACATTTAAAACATATTACAACAATTTTAAGATACTTACACCTAATCTAAGCCCCCTAATAAAATAACAAAGCCCCCCAAAATAAAAAATTCCCTACCCTATTCTAAATTAAAAAGTTCAAAGATCTTTTACCTTACCAGCCCTTAAAAGGGCCTTTTGCGGGGCATGCCCCAAAGAATTCAGCTCTTTTGCCTGTAAAAGAAAAATACAACCCCCCCAACATTAAAACCCACCAACCACATACCCCTAATCTAACCCAAACCCCCCTTAAAAAAACCTAACACTACCCCCCCTGAAGATCATCCTACCATGAGTCGTCTTCAGCCAGCCGACCATCGATGGAACCGAAGAGGAGATCCGGAGCGGCAGAAGTCATCATCCAAGGGGCGCTGAAGAAATCTTCCATCTGGGCGATGCCATCTTCCAAGCGGCGTCTTCAATCTTCATCCATCTGGAGCGGAGCAGAGCAATCTTCAGACAAGCCGACGTGGAGCCATCCTCTTCTTCCCGACGACTACCGATGAATGGATATTCCTTTAAGGGACGTCATCCAAGATGGCGTCCCTTCAATTCCGATTGGCTGATAGGATTCTATCAGCCAATCGGAATTAAGGTAGGAAAAATCTGATTGGCTGATTGAATCAGCCAATCAGATTGAAGTTCAATCCGATTGGCTGATCCAATCAGCCAATCAGATTGAGCTTGCATTCTATTGGCTGATCAGAACAGCCAATAGAATGCGAGCTCAATCTGATTGGCTGATTGGATCATCCAATCGGATCGAACTTCAACCTGATTGGCTGATTCAATCAGCCAATCAGATTTTTCCTACCTTAATTCCGATTGGCTGATAGAATCCTATCAGCCAATCGGAATTGAAGGGACGCCATCTTGGATGAAGTCCCTTAAAGGAATATCCATTTGTCGGTAGTCATCGGGAAAAAGAGGATGGCTCCGCGTCGGCTCATCTGAAGATGGCTCCGCTCCGGATGGATGAAGATTGAAGATGCCGCTTGGAAGATGACATCGCCCGGATGGAAGATTTCTTCAGCGCCGCCTGGATGATGACTTCATCGGATGGAAGATTTCTTCAGCGCCCCTTGGATGATGACTTCTGCCACTCCGGATCTCCTCTTCGGTTCCATCGATGGTCGGCTGGCTGAAGACGACTCAAGGTTTTTCTTTTACAGGCAAAAGAGCTGAATTCTTTCGGGCATGCCCCGCAAAAGGCCCTTTTAAGGGCTGGTAAGGTAAAAGAGCTTTGAACTTTTTAATTTAGAATAGGGTAGGGAATTTTTTTAATTTGGGGGGCTTTGTTATTTTATTAGGGGGCTTAGATTAGGTGTAAGTATCTTAAAATTGTTATAATATGTTTTAAATGTTTGTAACTTATTTTATTTTATTTTTGTAACTTAGCTTTTTTTATTTTTTGTACTTTAGTTAGTTTATTTAATTTAATTTAATTGCAGTTATTTGTAGGTAATTTATTTAATTAATTTAATGATAGCGTAGTGTTAGGTTTAATTGTAAATTAGGTTAGGATTTATTTTACAGGTAATTTTGTATTTCTTTTAGCTAGGTAGTTATTAAATAGTTAATAACTATTTAATAACTATTCTAACTAGCTAAAATAAATACAAATTACCTGTAAAATAAATATAAATCCTAAAATAGCTACAATGTAATTATTTATTATATTGCAGCTATCTTAGGGTTTATTTTACAGGTAAGTATTTAGTTTTAAATAGAAATAATTTATTAAAGTATAGTGTAGTGTTAGGTGTAATTGTAACTTAGGTTAGTTTTTATTTTACAGGTACATTTCTCTTTATTTTAGCTAGGTAGCTATTAAATAGTTAATAACTATTTAATAGCTATTGTACCTAGTTAAAATAAATTGAAGCTACCTGTAAAATAAATATAAATCCTAAAATAGCTACAATATAATTATTATTTATATTGTAGCTATATTAGGGTTTATTTTAAAGGTAAGTATTTAGTTTTAAATAGGATTAATTTATTTAATAAGAGAAATATTATTTAGATTTATTTAATTAATATTTAAGTTAGGGGGTGTTAGGGTTTGGGTTAGACTTAGGTTTAGGGGTTAGTAATTTTATTACAGTGGCGGCGGTGTAGTGGGGGGCAGGATAGGGGTTAATAACTTTATTATAGAGGGCGACGGTATGGGGGGGCAGGATAGGGGTTAATAGGTATCATGTAGGTGGCAGCGGGGTCTGGGAGCGGCGGTTTAGGGGTTAATACATATATTATAGTTGCGGCGGGGACCGGGAACGGCGGTTTAGGGGTTAACATATTTATTATAGCTTGCGGTGGGCTCCGGGAGCGGCGGTTTAGGGGTTAATCAGTTTATTAGAGTGGCGGTGGGCTCCGGGAGCGGCGGTTTAGGGAGTAATAACTTTATTTAGTTGTGGCGGTGTAGGGGGGGACAGATCAGGGGTGTTTAGACTCGGGGTACATGTTAGGGTGTTAGGTGCAGACAGCTCCCATAGGAATCAATGGGATGTCTGGCAGCATATGGTCAGACTCCCATTGATTTCTAGAGGCGGCGGATTTAAATCCAGGTACGCTGGGCCGGAAAAGTGCAGAGCGTACCTGCTAGTTTTTTGATAACTAGCAAAAGTAGTCAGATTGTGCCGCACTTGTGTGCGGAACATCTGGAGTGACGTAAGAATCAATCTGTGTCGGACTGAGTCCGGTGGATCGAAGCTTATGTCACTAAATTCTACTTTTGCCGGTATCTAGGGCTTGATAACTAAGGCAAATCAGCCTTGCCACAAATATGCTGCGGAATTCCAGCGTATTTGATGTTGACGGCTTGATAACTAGGCCCTATAGTGTTCCAAGACATGTAGCTTGCCAACATGACAATAATAAGGAGTCCATTAGTATCATACCGATTGAATTCATACCCAAATCTTGGGGTTCTAATAGACTTATACACTTAATCCAAAGAGAAACTTTTTGGATTTGGAAATTAAGTAAATTAACCCCCTTTGGGCTTAAAGAGAAAATAGACATGGCTGCGTTTAACAACTAACCTGTTTCTTTTTGTTTCACTATGGCATCTGTCTGTATCCTCTTGATCTCAGGTTTATAACCATTTAAGACATTATGTCGTTACACATGAGTATGGAGCTTGATGCCCCTTGTTTCCAGCGAGCCTTGGCAGGAAACAGAAGTTATGAAGCAGCGGTATAAAGACCGCTGCTCCATAACTTCTCCGCCTGCTCTGAGGCCGCAGACAGAAATAACCCTGATCCAATACGATCAGGTTGATTGACACCCAGGATGCAAATCTGCAGGGGGCGGCATTGCACCAGCAGTTCACAAGAACATCAAAAAATGAGCCATGTACGATGTATATAAAATAGTTACTTCTTTAAGTCTATGGGGTATATTTATTAATGTGCGAGCGGACATGATACGATGTAGCGTATCATGTCCGCTGCACATCGATAAATATACTCCATAGACTTAAAGAAGTAGCTATTTTATATTCATTGTACATGGCTCATTTTTTGATGTAGCGACTATTGTTTCTTTTTATGTTTTTATATATATCAATTATAACCACACATAGTTACTGTCATATTCTATTGGGATTATATATTAACTATGTCTATCATGTTGTCATTCCCATTTCTAAGGATAAGAACTCCTCTGTGGAATTACTAGGGATCCACCAAATATAGTAGTAAATCTGCGATGATTGCCGAAATGTATGTATTTTTTTTTAAAAAAACTTGTTGCTTTTGTATCTATAGTCACCATTTTGTGTATATTCTAATTTTGGAATATTCGTTGGCTATTTGGTATTTTATATTTCTGCATCAGTACCTTCTGATAATCGGTATTGAACTTTCAGCACTGCATAGATGGTGTCACTGATAGCTCCAGCTTTAGTTGTACCTATAGATACGTATTTAAATACGCATGCGCACTATGTTCAGTATTGATTACCACTATCATAGGCACTTGAGCGGATCAGCACCATCTTTGTAGTGGGCAGTGAATTATTGATATCTTAACATTTTAGACTATTCAAATACAGAAATATGTTTTGGGGTTTGTCACGTAAATAATATACAATGCTGTCCTTTTAGTGTTGATAAATAATGTTACGATCTCTATATTAGGCCAACCACTTATGATTCGTGACAGCGCATGTGCACACTATGGGTCAATTAGGAATGCTGCTAAAGGGTAGTTAAGGCTCTGAACAGATACGTAGGTTTAACATCTCACCTTATGAAACGGTAAATCCGAGAAACGTGTTGTGAGACTTTTTACTGCATTGATTTTACTGGTTTTAGTAAATATACCTGTTTTTATCATTATATATTGCTCCGAGCCGTACTTTCTGAGCTGCTGAATCCAAGCATTGATTGGTTTTGGGCTACCTATACCTTACCTAGTCTCTGCATATATCCCTGACTGCACCGGACCATACCTGCTGTGGAATTTAAGTGTGATGGCCTACTTCTTTTAGTCCAGCCTGTCTGTATGGCATTTGTATAGTGCTTTAAAAAGTGTGAGTACGTTTTCATTGTATCACATTATATCCTTGTGAAAATTTCACACCACTGGGGCGCTCTGTTCTCGCTTTTGTTTTTTCAGTTTTTGATCTCGTTTGTACAAGATCCTTTTGGAAGAGGAAGCCGCCTGGTTTACAAACACCATGCCAGAAATTAACAAATCTTTTGGTGAACTCTTTTTGTAGAGTTTTTATATAAGATTCTAAAGACTGACATTTGGAACATTTGCCTTGTTTGCAGTTGATGCACAATTGCATTTCTATATGTTTATATGTATATGTTTGGCGCTTTTAGCAACACTTGTTTGGTTATATCGGGTATTCATGTGTATTTATGCTATTATATGTGTATATAAGTTGGAAAAATAGTGCCCATAGACACAGGGTTCCACAAACCTTCAATTTGTAAAAAGAGCAATATCTGTGAATCGCAATAAAGTGAGGTGCAATAAAACTAGGTATGCCTGTACCATACCTTAAACTCATAAGAGTTAAATACCAAATACCATACCTTAAACTCATGAGTTTAATACCAAATACCATACCTTAATCTCATAAGAGTTTATTACCAAACACCATGGGGCATATTTATCAAGCTCCAAATGGAGCTTGATGCCCCGTGTTTCTGGCGAGCCTGCAGACTCGCCAGAAACAGCAGTTATGAAGCAGTGGTCACAAAGACCGCTGCTCCATAACCTGTCCGCCTGCTCTGAGCAGGTGGACAGACATCGCCGGAAATCAACCCAATCGAGTACGATCGGTTCGATTGACACCCCCCTGCTGGCGGCCTATTGGCCGCGAGTCTGCAGGGGGTGGAGTTGCACCAGCAGCTCTTGTGAGCTGCTGGTGCAATGCTGAATACGACGAGCGTATTGCTTGCCGTATTCAGCGAGGTCTGGCGGACCTGATCCACACTGTCAGATCAGGTCCGACAGACCTTGATAAATAGAGGCCATTACCTTAATCTCATAAGAGTTTAATACCAAATGCCATACCTAAATCTCATAAGAGTTTAATACCAAATACCATACCTAAATCTCATAAGAGTTTAATATCAAATACCATGGGGCCTAGTTATCAAGCCGTCAACCTCAAATACGCTGGAATTCTGCAGCGTATTTGTGGCGAGACTGATTCGCCTTAGTTATCTAAGGCTAGAGACCGGCAAAAGTAGAATTTTGTGACGTAAGCTTCGATCCGCCGGACTCAGTCCGACACAGATCGATTCTTACGTCACTACAGATGTTCCGCACACAAGTGCGGCACAATCTGACTACTTTTGCTAGTTATCAAAAAACTAGCAGGTACGCTCGGCACTTTTCCGGCCCAGGAGGCGGCGGATCCCATAGGAATCAATGGGAGTCTGACCATAGCGAAAGTTCATGTTCGCTGCTGCCAGACATCCCATTGATTCCTATGGGAAATGTCTGCACCTAACACCCTAACATGTACCCTGAGTCTAAACACCCCTAATCTGTCCCCCCCTACACCGCCACAACTAAATAAAGTTATTACCCCCTAAACCGCCGCTCCCGGAGCCCACCGCAAGCTATAATAAACATGGTAACCCCTAAACCGCCGCTCCCTGACCCCGCCGCAACTATAATATATGTATTAAACCCTAAACCGCCGCTCCCTGACCCCGCCGCAACTATAATATATGTATTAACCCCTAAACCGCCGCTCCCTGACCCTGCCGCAACTATAATATATGTATTAACCCCTAAACCACCCCTCCCGGACTCTGCCGCAACCTATATTAAATTTATTAACCTTTATCCTGCCCCCTACACCGTTGCCACTATAATAAATTTATTAACCCCTATCCTGCCCCCCACTACACCGCCACCCCTGTAATAAAATTATTAACCCCTAAACCTAAGTCTAACACTAACCCTAACACCCCCTAACTTAAATATTAATTAAATAAATCTAAATAATATTTCTTTTATGAACTAAATTAATCCTATTTAAAACTAAATACTTACCTTTAAAAAAAACCCTAATATAGCTACAATATAAATAATAATTATATTGCAGCTATGTTAGGATTTATTTTTATTTTACAGGCAAATTTCAATTTATTTTAACTAGGTACAATAGCTATTAAATAGTTATTAACTATTTAATAGCTTACCTAGCTAAAATAAAGAGAAATTAACCTGTAAAATAAAAACTAACCTAAATTACAATTACACCTAACACTACACTATACTTTAATAAATTATTCCTATTTAAAACTAAATACTTACCTGTAAAATAAACCCTAAGATAGCTAAAATATAATTAATAATTAAATTGTAGCTATCTTAGGAATTATATTTATTTTACAGGTAACTTTGTATTTATTTTAGCTAGTTAGAATAGTTATTAAATAGTTATTAACTATTTAATAACTACCTAGCTAAAAGAAATACAAAATTACCTGTAAAATAAATCCTAACCTAAGTTACAATTAAACCTAACACTACACTATCATTACATTAATTACATAAATTACCTACAAATAACTACAATTATATGCAATTACATAAACTAACTAAAGTACAAAAAATAAAAAAAGCTGTTACAAAAAATAAAAAGAATAAGTTACAAACTTTCAAAAAATATTACAACAATTTTAAGCTACTTACACCTAATCCAAGCCCCCTAATAAAATAACAAAGCCCCCCAAAATAAAAAAATGCCCTACCCTATTCTAAATAAAAAAAAGTTCAAAGCTCTTTTACCTTACCAGCCCTTAAAAGGGCCTTTCGTGGGGCTCTTTTGCCTGTAAAAGAAAAATACAACCCCCCCCAACATTAAAACCCACCACCCACATACCCCTAATCTAACCCAAACCCCCCTTAACAAAACCCTAACACTACCCCCCTGAAGATCATCCTACCTTTAGTCGTCTTCACTCAGCCGAGCCACCGATGGAACTGAAGAGGAGATCCGGAGCAGCAGAAGTCATCATCCAAGGGGCGCTGAAGAAATCTTCCATCCAATGAAGTGATCCCCAAAGCGGCGCTGAAGAAGTCTTCCATCCGATGAAGTGATCCTCCAAGCGACGCTGAAGAAGTCTTCGATCCGGGCGATGTCATCTTGCAAGCGGGGTCTTCAATCTTCTTCTTCAGGATCCATCTTCATTCCGCCGACGCGGAACATCCTTCTTTCCCGACGGACTACCGATGAATGAAGGCTCCTTTAAGGGACGTCATCCAAGATGGCGTCCCTTCAATTCCGATCGGCTGATAGGATTCTATCAGCCAATCGGAATTAAGGTAGGAAAAATCTGATTGGCTGATTGAATCAGCCAATCGGATTGAAGTTCAATCTGATTGGCTGATTCAATCAGCCAATCAGATTGAGCTCACATTCTATTGGCTGTTCCGATCAGCCAATAGAATGCGAGCTCAATCTGATTGGCTGATTTTTCCTACCTTAATTCCGATTGGCTGATAGAATCCTATTAGCCAATCGGAATTGAAGGGACGCCATCTTGGATGACGTCCTTAAAGGAGCCTTCATTCGTCGGTAGTCCGTCGGGAAGGAAGGATGGTTCGCGTTGGCGGAATGAAGATGGATCCTGAAGAAGAAGATTGAAGACCTCGCTTGGAAGATGACATCGCCCGGATGGAAGACTTCTTCAGCGCCGCTTGGAGGATCACTTCATCGGATGGAAGACTTCTTCAGCGCCGCTTGGAGGATCACTTCATCGGATGGAAGATTTCTTCAGCGCCCCTTGGATGATGACTTCTGCCGCTCCGGATCTCCTCTTCAGTTCCATCGGTGGCTCGGCTGAGTGAAGACAACTCAAGGTAGGATGATCTTCAGGGGGGTAGTGTTAGGTTTTTTTAAGGTGGGTTTGGGTTAGATTAGGGGTATGTGGGTGTTGGGTTTTAATGTTGGGGGGGTTGTATTTTTCTTTTACATGCAAAAGAGCTGAATTTTTTGGGGCATGCCTCACGAAAGGCCCTTTTAAGGGCTGGTAAGGTAAAAGAGCTTTGAACTTTTTTAATTTAGAATAGGGTAGGGCATTTTTTTATTTTGGGGGGCTTTGTTATTTTATTAGGGGTCTTAGATTAGGTGTAAGTAGCTTAAAATTGTTGTAATATTTTTTAAATGTTTGTAACTTATTTTTTTTATTTCTTGTAACTTAGCTTTTTTTATTTTTTGTACTTTAGTTAGTTTATAATTGTATTTGATTGCAGTTATTTGTAGGTAATTTATTTAATTAATGTAATGATAGTGTAGTGTTAGGTTTAATTGTAACTTAGTTAAGGATTTATTTTACAGGTAATTTTATATTTCTTTCAGCTAGGTAGTTATTAAATAGTTAATAACAATTTAATAACTATTCTAACTAGCTAAAATAAATACAAAGTTACCTGTAAAATAAATATAAATCCTAAAATAGCTACAATGTAATTATTAATTATATTGTAGCTATCTTAGGGTTTATTTTACAGGTAAGTATTTAGTTTTAAATAGGAATAATTTATTAAAGTATAGTGTAGTGTTAGGTGTAATTGTAACTTAGGTTAGTTTTTATTTTACAGGTTAATTTCTCTTTATTTTAGCTAGGTAAGCTATTAAATACTTAATAACTATTTAATAGCTATTGTACCTAGTTAAAATAAATTGAAATTTGCCTGTAAAATAAAAATAAATCCTAACATAGCTACAATATAATTATTATTTATATTGTAGCTATATTAGGGTTTATTTTAAAGGTAAGTATTTAGTTTTAAATAGGATTAATTTAGTTCATAATAGAAATATTATTTAGATTTATTTAATTAATATTTAAGTTAGGGAGTGTTAGGGTTAGTATTAAACTTAGGTTTAGGGGTTAATAATTTTATTACAGTGGTGGCGGTGTAGTGGGGGGCAGGATAGGGGTTAATAAATTTATTATAGGTGGCAACGGTGTAGGGGGGCAGGATAGGGGTTAATAAATGTAATATAGGTTGCGGCGGGGTCAGGGAGCGGCAGTTTAGGGGTTAAACTATTTATTTAGTTGCGGCGAGGTGCGGGATCAGCAGGATAGGGGTTAATAACTTTATTATAGAGGGCAACGGTATAGGGGGGGCAGGATAGGGGTTACTAGGTATAATGTAGGTTGCGGCGGTGTCCGGGAGCGGCGGTTTAGGGGTTAATACATTTATAAGAGTTGCGGCGGGGTCTAGGAGCGGCGGTTTAGGGGTTAGTAACTTTATTTAGTTGCGGGGGGCTCTGGGGGCGCCTGTATAGGGGGTAGAACAGTGTAGTTTAGTGTGGGTGCTTAGTGACAGGCTAGCAAGAAAGCTGTCAAAAAGCCGAAGAGCAACGAGATCGGATGAGTGATAACTCTCACAGTCCGCTGCTCATCGCCCCGTACTTGGTGCGCGGCTTTTTGACAGCTTTTTTGATAACTTAGGCAAATTTTTGCAGGTCTGCGGCGGCGATGTGAGGCGAGCTTAGGCGGGCGTATTGGGCCGGCGAAGGCAGGAAAAGTAGACACGTTGATAACTACTCCCCCATACCTTAAACTCTTAAAGGGACACTGTACCCAAATTTTTTCTTTCATGATTCAGATAGAGCATGCAATTTTAAGCATCTTTCTAATTTACTCCTATTGTCAAATTTTCTTTATTCTCTTGGTATCTATATTTGAAAAGCAAGAATTTAAGTTTAGATGCCGGCCCATTTTTGGTGAACAACCTGGGTTGTCCTTGCTGATTGGACAGCACCAATAAACAAGTGCTGACCATGGTACTGAACCACAAATTGGCTGACTCCTTAGCTTAGATGTCTTCTTTTTCAAATAAAGAAAGCAAGAGAACGAAGACAAATTGATAATAGGAGTAAATTAGAAAGTTGCTTAAAATTGCTAGCTCTATATGAATCACAAAAGAAAAAATTTGGGTTCAGTGTCCCTTTAAGAATTAAACTTCTTTTTTTAATGTTAACTCTGTGTATCACTGTAGAACCGCAATAACTGAGTTTCAGCTTTCCTTTAACTATAAATACACTATAAACTTTTTCAATTTTAGGTTAATTGACTCAAAAAGTTTTGTACATTTAAACAATAGAACCTATTTTTTATTATTTAAATAGATACTTTAAAAAGCTACACCAAATAATATATAGTATTAATTTGAGCTAAATGTTCCGGTATATTTTAGGATATAATTGTGTCTTCCTGTCTACTAAAATTTTGTGCTGAAAATACTTGTAGGAAAAATGCTTTTATTCCTTTGTCTATTAATTCTCATGATCTATTTGAAAAAATGTATTATTTCTGCCATATCTTTTATCCCCTGGTAGTTTCCTGCTAAAGAAATTTAACAGTCCAGTAAGTTTTTATTAAGACTTTCTGTATTTCATGCAGTTTGTGCTATTGGCTATTTAATACAAGGACAGACTAACATCTGAGGCAGATTACTTACCAATGATCCATACAATTTTATCACCTACTCTTCCAATGTGGTCATAATAAACATTGGCACTATAATAGTATTCATTGTTTTGTTAATGTATTATCATTAACATAACCTAACTTATCTATGATTTGTCTTAAAGGAACAGTAAACATTTTATACTGCATATTTATTGTTTAAAACCTTCTAATTTTGACTTTTTAATAAAATTACCATAGATCAAATTTTATTTTGTATAATTGTTTCTCTTCTTATGACTGCCCCTCTATTTTTAAATGCATTGGTCGCGCCATTTAAGTTCACTTAGAAATAAAAACACTACTGAGACCAGCTATTAAGTCAATCGCAAAGCGGAGGGCACATTGATTAACCATGCAGTTTGAAGACATAGCGGAGGGATATTAGCTGTAAACTTCTCTTAGGTATCCAGAATGCACCAAGGAGAAAAAAAGGGGCGTGTCCCAACATCATACAGGCTACCAGACAGTATCGCGGCATAGGTCATCACACACAGAAGCAGGGAGGGTGCGGCAGTAATAGTTGATTGACAGCTAAAAAATAAGATTAAAATTAATTGAAAACACTTACAAAATAAATTTACAATAAAAAAACAGCTTCTATGTTATTAGTAATAGAAATGTTTACTGGGACCTTAAGTGTAACTGTAAGGGCTAGAATAAAAATATAACAAAATACATGTATGATATTAAAAAAAAAGTATTTCAAATACATATACAGTAGATATTAAATGTAATAGATAGATAGATAGATAGATAGATAGATAGATAGATAGATAGATAGATAGATAGATAGATCGATAGATAGATAGATAGATAGATAGATAGACAGACAGACAAACAGACAGAAGGACAGACAGGCAGAAAGATAAACAAACGGATGGAAGAACGGAAAGAGACAGATAGACATATTAGAAATTGAAAGTATAAAGGTAAAAGCAAAAGACTCAGGCACTCTAACTTTAGGACTTTGGATATCGCGACTATGCTAACTCCTTCCCATAGACTTCTATGGGGTGGGCTGAAGAAATCCTTATTGGTTATCACTCGCACGCTAACCTGACACTGCGCTAGACTGACTGCGCTAAAGCCAAAGGTGCGTTAGGAATATTTTACAATGCTATGTTCTTCACATAGAAGAAAATATTATTTTAATTTTAAAACAGATAGATAGATGATAGATATATGATAGATAGATAGATGATAGATAGATAGACGATAGATAGACGATAGATGATAGCTAGATGATAGATAGATAGATAGATAGATAGATAGAAGATAGATAGATGCTAGATAGATAGATAGATAGATAGATAGATAGATACACAGATAGATAGATAGATAGATAGATAAATGATAGATTAAAGATAGACAGACAGACAAATAGATAGATAGATAGATAGATAGAATAAAAAGATAGATGATAGATAGATAGATAGATAGATAGATAGATAGATGATTATAGATAATAGATAGATAGATAGATGATAGATAGATAGATAGATAGATAGATAGATAGATAGATAGATAAATGATAGATAGATGATAGATAGATAAACAGACAGGCAGACAGATTGATAACAGTTTTTACATAAACTTGTAATAACAGGCCACAAGCTAATGTTAGCATGGTCCAGTGATACTGAGTATTGTGCCAGTGCTTTTACTAGCACACCAATTATAATATACTGAGTGTGTGTATATATATATATATATATATATATATATACAGGGAGTGCAGAATTATTAGGCAAGTTGTATTTTTGAGGATTAATTTTATTATTGAACAACAACCATGTTCTCAATGAACCCAAAAAACTCATTAATATCAAAGCTGAATATATTTGGAAGTAGTTTTTAGTTTGTTTTTAGTTTTAGCTATTTTAGGGGGATATCTGTGTGTGCAGGTGACTATTACTGTGCATAATTATTAGGCAACTTAACAAAAAACAAATATATACCCATTTCAATTATTTATTTTTACCAGTGAAACCAATATAACATCTCAACATTCACAAATATAAATTTCTGACATTCAAAAACAAAACAAAAACAAATCAGTGACGAAGATAGCCACCTTTCTTTGCAAGGACACTCAAAAGCCTGCCATCCATGGATTCTGTCAGTGTTTTGATCTGTTCACCATCAACATTGCATGCAGCAGCAACCACAGCCTCCCAGACACTGTTCAGAGAGGTGTACTGTTTTCCCTCCTTGTAAATCTCACATTTGATGATGGACCACAGGTTCTCAATGGGGTTCAGATCAGGTGAACAAGGAGGCCATGTCATTAGATTTTCTTCTTTTATACCCTATCTTGCCAGCCATGCTGTGGAGTACTTGGACGCGTGTGATGGAGCATTGTCCTGCATGAAAATCATGTTTTTCTTGAAGGATGCAGACTTCTTCCAGTACCACTGCTTGAAGAAGGTGTCTTCCAGAAACTGGCAGTAGGACTGGGAGTTGAGCTTGACTCCATCCTCAACCCGAAAAGGCCCCACAAGCTCATCTTTGATGATACCAGCCCAAACCAGTACTCCACCTCCACCTTGCTGGCGTCTGAGTCGGACTGGAGCTCTCTGCCCTTTACCAATCCAGCCATGGGCCCATCCATCTGGCCCATCAAGACTCACTCTCATTTCATCAGTCCATAAAACCTTAGAAAAATCAGTCTTGAGATATTTCTTGGCCCAGTCTTGACGTTTCAGCTTGTGTGTCTTGTTCAGTGGTGGTCGTCTTTCAGCCTTTCTTACCTTGGCCATGTCTCTGAGTATTGCACACCTTGTGCTTTTGGGCACTCCAGTGATGTTGCAGCTCTGAAATATGGCCAAACTGGTGACAAGTGGCATCTTGGCAGCTGCATGCTTGACTTTTCTCAGTTCATGGGCAGTTATTTTGTGCCTTGGTTTTTCCACACGCTTCTTGCGACCCTGTTGACTATTTTGAATGAAAAGCTTGATTGTTCGATGATCACGCTTCAGAAGCTTTGCAATTTTAAGAGTGCTGCATCCCTCTGCAAGATATCTCACTATTTTTGACTTTTCTGAGCCTGTCAAGTCCTTCTTTTGACCCATTTTGCCAAAGGAAAGGAAGTTGCCTAATAATTATGCACACCTGATATAGGGTGTTGATGTCATTAGACCACACCCCTTCTCATTACAGAGATGCACATCACCTAATATGCTTAATTGGTAGCAGGCTTTCGAGCCTATACAACTTGGAGTAAGACAACATGCATAAAGAGGATGATGTGGTCAAAATACTAATTTGCCTAATAATTCTGCACTCCCTGTATATATATATATATATATATATATATATATATATATATATATATTAAAATATAGCTTTAGACTTTGTGAAAAACAATATTTCTTCTTTTTTAGCGCACTTTTGGGTTAGTGCTTGATTGATAACAAGGACCTGATTTTTTTTTAGCACTCCCCATAGAAGTCATTTAGCTGTGGGATTTAGCACAGCCACACTATCTAACCTCCTGATGTCAGAGCATCCTAGGCTTTTACCCAAGCACTAATATTTTACCGTCCACACATAATATGAAAGCTATGAGCTATGAGAGTGCTATGGATTGTGCTCTAGTATTCTTAGTGCACCATATAGCTACCTTATTTACTCCCCACTTGTAATCTACAGCAAAATGTGTTTTATGTTTCTGACAGAGATATATTTATAATTGACTTGTTATCAAATTGTATGTGTTCTTGTGGTATATTTCATAAAGAGTAGACCTATATATGCTTAGGAGCTTGCAAATGTCTGGAAAACAAATGGCAGTGGTTTTAATAGTACACTTTTAAACACTAGAGGAAAGGAGTGCTTGTATAAGGTAATATAGTAATCTAGATACTGTATGTGCATGCTCCTTAGCTTACATACCTATGTTATTCAACAAAGGATACCAATACAAAAACTAAGTATATTCTATCTAAATCATGAAAGAAACTATATTTTGTTTGCATGTCCCTTTAAGATATAATATCTATCATCTATCTATCTATTATATCTATCTATCTATCTATCTATCTATCTATCTATCTATCTATATATCTATCTATCTATCTATCTATCTACCTATCTATTATATCTATCTACCTATCTATCTATCTATCTATCTATCTATCTATCTATCTATCAATCATCTATCTATCTATCTATCTATCTATCTATCCATCTATCATCTATCTATATATCATACATTTTGGAATTTCGTGATCTTTTATCTCTGAGTGACCTAAATTATTTGTTTACTATTTGAATTGATAGTGAGTGAGTGGAGTAGGCTTAAGGGTTAAGGCCATGTGGGATGGGTGGTGTAGATGTAGTTGCAACAGTGTTACAGTTGTTAGGGAGGGGCTTTCTTACCTTTATAAGGTCCTGTCAAGAAGTGTAAAGCCTCTTTTCCACTCTGTTAGCTGAAGATTCCTGTTTGCCCACCTTCCTTCCCTGTTTTGAGTAGTTATAAGGATGGCGGCTGTGAGTCTGACGATCCTACGGGATTGCTTAGGCTAACATGGCGGGGGTAGGTTTAGTTGAGCTAGCCTTGGGTAAGACCGTGTTTGTAACAAAATATTTTCTGTTCCAAGTGACATCTGGTTTTGTACGGCCAGCAGATCTGGTCCCCTTATGGGAAAAGAGATCTTCTTTACACTCTGGTGGTGGCAGGTCTTGGACCCTATCCTTACCATCTTTGGCTGAATAAATGGGGTGGAGTGATGACCGGGCCAAAAGAAGGCACCTACAATCCTAAGTGGTTGCTTAGGGTGTCCCTCTCTGTAGGTGAGCCAAGGGTCATCTCCTGCGATCCGTATTGTATTCAGTTATGTTATATTTTTGAATAATTATTATGATTGTGCATTATTATTGATTTTGCATGGCACCAAGAACTCCCAACTAGGGCCTATAAACCCTTATGTCTATTTTACTACTTGAATTTATAACGTTTTCAAAATATTTTAATAAAAAGTAAACAACCAGATATGAACCAAGAACATTAAAGATAGAACTTCACAAAGCTACCTCAGTTTTGTATTCTCTTAGTAATTAAGAAGGTTTACTTATGATAGTTTTTATATATTTCTATTGAAAATTAAACCTTAAAGGAACTCAAAACCCAAAATGCTAAACCTAGGAGGTTCATATGCTAATTTCTTAGACCTTGAAGACTGCCTCTAATCTGAATGCATTTTGACCATTAGCGGGCATTAGTTCATGTGTTTCATATAGATAACATTAAACTCATGCACATGAAATAACCCTGGAGTGAGCACTGATTGGCTAAAATGCAAGTCTGTCAAAATAATTGAAATAAGGAGGCAGTTTGCAGAAGCATAGAAACAAGGTAATCTCAGAGGTAAAAAGTGTATTTATATAACAGTGTTGGTTACGCAAAACCGGGCAATGGATAATAAAGGGATTATCTTTCTTTTTAAACTACAAAAATTCTGGTGTTGACTGTCCCGTTAAGTAGTACTAGAATTAAATATGAAACAAAAGGAAAATCCAGTAAGATGTAAGAGGTGCGCTGATGTATATTTGATCCGTTCCGGTGGACTTGAATCTGTGGCTGCGCTCCCCAATAGAAATCCCGATGGAATCCTGGCTGTATGAAAAATTAAAAAAAGAGAGAGGCGCCAAAACCATAAACAGTATTGCTTGAGCAAGGGAGAAAAGTGCAGATCAGAATCCCCCCTAGAGTGAGTACTCACATAAGAAGCAGCACTATCAGCGTGCCTTACACCGCAAGTCGGAACCATTGAGAGTCGCCCGACAGACACCCCCAGGCAGGTGACGTCACTGCAGATACTCCAATCCGCTGCAGGCAGTATCGGTCTATGGGAACCTTACGTGCTCCTGTTATTTGAGTGCCTATCTACCTTTCTACTAACCGCTAATAAGAAGCGCTCTGTGTTTACCTGTGGTGACTTTGGATGCCGCAAGCCACAGCTGATCTCAAAAAGTTCCCATAGACCGATACTGCCTGCAGTGGATTGGAGTATCTGCAGTGACGTCACCTGCCTGGGGTTGTCTGTCGGGCGACTCTCAACGGTCCCGACTTGCGGTGTAAGGCACGCTGATAGTGCCGCTTCTTATGTGAGTACTCACTCTAGGGGGGATTCTGATCTGCACTTTTCTCCCTTGCTCAAACGATACTGTTTTATGGTTTTGGCGCCTCTCTCTTTTTTTAATTTTAGAATTAAATATATATATATATATATATATATATATATAAAGTCCCACTGGGAATTGCATTCCATATCAACTGCTTTACATCTGCAAGGGTGCATGTGTCAGAAAATATCCAGAGATCCAAAAAAGACAGCACTCATTGAAATAACTCACGACCATGAGGCGTATACTTACACTCCCCCAGTGACCGACACAGACATCCGATTCGACGCATGCCTGTGGGGCGGAGAGCAGCGATTGCAATGACGTATATGCTAATTAGCCATGAGGTACTCACGCCAGAACAAGTTGGGATGTTTACAAACAGAATCTCCAATCAGCTGCAAATATCACGTGGTGGGTGCCTTATGCTGTAGCATGAAAAGGATATGCAAACAGCTGCAAATGATCTTAATTACTGACAGGAGGAGCTATAAATTGTGGCAGTACAGCCAGTTCAAACACACCTTCCTTGGGGCATCACACAGATGATGTACCTTCCCTGAAACATCACCTCTACAAACTTGGGACATTTGATAAAGATGCCAGTACGGCATTGAAACGTCATGCCTACCCCCAATTTTTAACTTTGAATCATTAAAAACATAATTTATGTAAGAACTTACCTGATAAATTCATTTCTTTCATATTAGCAAGAGTCCATGAGCTAGTGACGTATGGGATATACATTCCTACCAGGAGGGGCAAAGTTTCCCAAACCTCAAAATGCCTACAAATACACCCCTCACCACACCCACAAATCAGTTTTCCAAACTTTGCCTCCTATGGAGGTGGTGAAGTAAGTTTGTGCTAGATTCTACATTGATATGCGCTCCGGAGCAGGTTGGAGCCCGGTTTTCCTCTCAGCGTGCAGTGAATGTCAGAGGGATGTGAGGAGAGTATTGCCTATTTGAATTCAATGATCTCCTTCTACGGGGTCTATTTCATAGGTTCTCTGTTATCGGTCATAGAGATTCATCTCTTACCTCCCTTTTCAGATCGACAATATACTCTTATATATATACCATTACCTCTGCTGATTTTCGTTTCAGTACTGGTTTGGCTTTCTACAACATGTAGATGAGTGTCCTGGGGTAAGTAAGTCTTATTTTCTGTGACACTCTAAGCTATGGTTGGGCACTTTTTTATAAAGTTCTAAATATATGTATTCAAACATTTATTTGCCTTGACTCAGGATGTTCAACATTCCTTATTTCAGACAGTCAGTTTCATATTTGGGATAATGCATTTGAATCAATCATTTTTTTCTTACCTTAAAATTTGACTTTTTTCCTGTGGGCTGTTAGGCTCGCGGGGGCTGAAAATGCTTCATTTTATTGCGTCATTCTTGGCGCGGACTTTTTTGGCGCAAAATTTTTTTTCTGTTTCCGGCGTCATACGTGTCGCCGGAAGTTACGTCATTTTTGACGTTCTTTTGCGCCAAAAGTGTCGGCGTTCCGGATGTGGCATCATTTTTGGCGCCAAAAGCATTTAGGCGCCAAATAATGTGGGCGTCTTATTTGGCGCTAAAAAAATATGGGCGTCACTTTTGTCTCCACATTATTTAAGTCTCATTATTTATTGCTTCTGGTTGCTAGAAGCTTGTTCACTGGCATTTTTTCCCATTCCTAAAACTGTCATTTAAGGAATTTGATCAATTTTGCTTTATATGTTGTTTTTCTATTACATATTGCAAGATGTCCCACGTTGCAACTGATTTAGAAGATACTTCTGGAAAATCGCTGCCTGGTGCTGGAGCTACCAAAGCTAAGTGTATCTGCTGTAAACTTTTGGTAGCTGTTCCTCCAGCTGTTGTTTGTATTGAATGTCATGACAAACTTGTTAATGCAAATAATATTTCCTTTAGTAAAGTTCCATTACCTGTTGCTGTTCCGTCAACATCTAATACTCAGAGTGTTCCTGATAACATAAGAGATTTTGTTTCTAAATCCATTAAGAAGGCTATGTCTGTTATTCCTCCTTCTAGTAAACATAAAAAGTCTTTTAAAACTTCTCATTGTTCAGATGAATTTTTAAATGAACATCATCATTCTGATTCTGATAATGGTTCTTCTGGTTCAGAGGATTCTGTCTCAGAGGTTGATGCTGATAAATCTTCATATTTATTTAAAATGGAATTTATTCGTTCTTTACTTAAAGAAGTCCTAATTGCATTAGAAATTGAGGATTCTGGTCCTCTTGATACTAAATCTAAACGTTTAGATAAGGTTTTTAAATCTCCTGTAGTTATTCCAGAGGTTTTTCCTGTTCCTGGTGCTATTTCTGAAGTAATTTCCAGGGAATGGAATAATTTGGGTAATTCATTTACTCCTTCTAAACGTTTTAAGCAATTATATCCTGTGCCATCTAACAGATTAGAGTTTTGGGACAAAATCCCTAAGGTTGATGGGGCTGTCTCTACTCTTGCTAAGCGTACTACTATTCCTATGGCAGATGGTACTTCCTTTAAGGATCCTTTAGATAGGAAAATTGAATCCTTTCTAAGAAAAGCTTATTTGTGTTCAGGTAATCTTCTTAGACCTGCTATATCTTTGGCGGATGTTGCTGCAGCTTCAACTTTTTGGTTGGAAGCTTTAGCGCAACAAGTAACAGATCATAATTCTCATAGCATTATTATTCTGCTTCAACATGCTAATAATTTTATTTGTGATGCCATCTTTGATATCAATAGAGTTGATGTCAGGTATATGTCTCTAGCTATTTTAGCTAGAAGAGCTTTATGGCTTAAAACTTGGAATGCTGATATGTCTTCTAAGTCTACTCTGCTTTCCCTTTCTTTCCAGGGTAATAAATTATTTGGTTCTCAGTTGGATTCTATTATCTCAACTGTTACTGGAGGGAAAGGAACTTTTTTACCACAGGATAAAAAGTCTAAAGGTAAATTCAGGTCTAATAATCGTTTTTGTTCCTTTCGTCACAACAAGGAACAAAAGCCTGATCCTTCATCCTCAGGAGTGGTATCAGTTTGGAAACCATCTCCAGTCTGGAATAAATCCAAGCCCTTTAGAAAATCAAAGCCAGCTCCTAAGTCCACATGAAGGTGCGGCCCTCATTCCAGCTCAGCTGGTAGGGGGCAGATTACGTTTTTTCAAAGAAATTTGGATCAATTCCGTTCACAATCTTTGGATTCAGAACATTGTTTCAGAAGCGTACAGAATTGGTTTCAAGATAAGACCTCCTGCAAAGAGATTTTTTCTTTCCCGTGTCCCAGTAAATCCAGCGAAGGCTCAAGCATTTCTGAAATGTGTTTCAGATCTAGAGTTGGCTGGAGTAATTATGCCAGTTCCAGTTCTGGAACAGGGGCTGGGGTTTTATTCAAATCTCTTCATTGTACCAAAGAAGGAGAATTCCTTCAGACCAGTTCTGGATCTAAAAATATTGAATCGTTGTGTAAGGATACCAACAGTCAAAATGGTAACTGTAAGGACTATCCTGCCTTTTGTTCAGCAATGGCATTATATGTCTACAATAGATTTACAGGATGCATATCTGCATATTCCGATTCATCCAGATCACTATCAGTTTCTGAGATTCTCTTTCCTAGACATGCATTACCAGTTTGTGGCTCTGCCGTTTGGCCTAGCAACAGCTCCAAGAATTTTTACAAAGGTTCTTGGTGCCCTTCTGTCTGTAATCAGAGAACAGGGTATTGGGTATTTCCTTATTTGGACGATATCTTGGTACTTACTCAGTCTTCACATTTAGCAGAATCTCATACGAATCGACTTGTATTGTTTCTTCAAGATCATGGTTGGAGGATCAATTTACTAAAAAGTTCATTGATTCCTCAGACAAGGGTAACCTTTTTGGGTTTCCAGATAGATTCAGTGTCCATGACTCTATCTTTGACAGACAAGAGACGTCTAAAATTGATATCAGCTTGTCGAAACCTTCAGTCACAATCTTTCCCTTCGGTAGCCTTATGCATGGAAATTCTAGGTCTTATGACTGCTGCATCAGACGCGATCCCCTTTGCTCGTTTTCACATGCAACCTCTTCAGCTCTGTATGCTGAACCAATGGTGCAAGGATTACACAAAGATAAAACCGATTGTGCGACACTCTCTGACGTGGTGGACAGATCACCATCGTTTAGTTCAGGGGGCTTCTTTTGTTCTTCCGACCTGGACTGTAATTTCAACAGATGCAAGTCTTACAGGTTGGGGAGCTGTGTGGGGGTCTCTGACGGCACAAGGGGTTTGGTAATCTCAGGAGGTGAGATTACCGATCAATATTTTGGAACTCCGTGCAATTTTCAGAGCTCTTCAGTCTTGGCCTCTTCTAAAGAGAGAATCGTTCATTTGTTTTCAGACAGACAATGTCACAACTGTGGCATACATCAATCATCAAGGAGGGAATCACAGTTCTCTAGCTATGAAAGAAGTATCTCGAATTCTGGTTTTGGCGGAATCCAGCTCCTGTCTAGTTTCTGTGGTTCATATCCCAGGTATAGACAATTGGGAAGCAGATTATCTCAGTCGCCAAACGTTGCATCCGGGCGAATGGTCTCTTCACCCAGAGGTATTTCTTCAGATTGTTCAAATGTGGGGACTTCCAGAAATAGATCTGATGGCCTCTCATCTAAACAAGAAACTTCCCAGGTATCTGTCCAGATCCAGGGATCCTCAAGCGGAAGCAGTGGATGCATTGTCACTTCCTTGGAAGTATCATCCTGCCTATATCTTTCCGCCTCTAGTTCTTCTTCCAAGAGTGATCTCCAAGATTCTGAAGGAATGCTCGTTTGTTCTGCTGGTAGCTCCAGCATGGCCTCACAGGTTTTGTTATGCGGATCTTGTCCGGATGGCTTCTTGCCAACCGTGGACTCTTCCGTTAAGACCAGACCTTCTGTCGCAAGGTCCTTTTTTCCATCAGGATCTCAAATCCTTAAATTTAAAGGTATGGAGATTGAACGCTTGATTCTTAGTCAAAGAGGTTTCTCTGACTCTGTGATTAATACTATGTTACAGGCTCGTAAAACTGTATCTAGGGAGATATATTATAGAGTCTGGAAGACTTATATTTCTTGGTGTCTTTCTCATAATTTTTCCTGGCATTCTTTTAAAATTCCGAGAATTTTACAGTTTGGTTTGGATAAAGGTTTGGATAAAGGTTTGTCTGCAAGTTCCTTGAAAGGACAAATCTCTGCTCTTTCTGTTCTTTTTCACAGAAAGATTGCTAATATTCCTGATATTCATTGTTTTGTACAAGCTTTGGTTCGTATAAAACCTGTTATTAAGTCAATTTCTACTCCTTGGAGTTTGAATTTGGTTCTGGGGGCTCTTCAAGCTCCTCCGTTTGAACCTATGCATTCATTGGACATTAAATTACTTTCTTGGAAAGTTTTGTTCCTTTTGGCCATCTCTTCTGCCAGAAGAGTTTCTGAATTATCTGCTCTTTCTTGTGAATCTCCTTTTCTGATTTTTCACCAGGATAAGGCGGTGTTGCGAACTTCTTTTGAATTTTTACCTAAGGTTGTGAATTCCAACAACATTAGTAGAGAAATTGTGGTTCCTTCATTATGTCCTAATCTTAAGAATTCTAAGGAGAAATCATTGCATTCTTTGGATGTAGTTAGAGCTTTGAAATATTATGTTGAAGCTACTAAGACTTTCCGAAAGACTTCTAGTCTATTTGTTATCTTTTCCGGTTCTAGGAAAGGTCAGAAGGCCTCTGCCATTTCTTTGGCATCTTGGTTGAAATCTTTAATTCATCATGCTTATGTCGAGTCGGGTAAAACTCCGCCTCAAAGGATTACAGCTCATTCTACTAGGTCAGTTTCTACTTCCTGGGCGTTTAGGAATGAAGCTTCGGTTGATCAGATTTGCAAAGCAGCAACTTGGTCTTCTTTGCATACTTTTACTAAATTCTACCATTTTGATGTGTTTTCTTCTTCTGAAGCTGTTTTTGTTAGAAAAGTACTTCAGGCAGCTGTTTCAGTTTGAATCTTCTGCTTATATTTTCAGTTTTTTTCATTATAAAATTTAAACTATTTTGGGTGTGGATTATTTTTCAGCGGAATTGGCTGTCTTTATTTTATCCCTCCCTCTCTAGTGACTCTTGCGTGGAAAGATCCACATCTTGGGTAGTCATTATACCATACGTCACTAGCTCATGGACTCTTGCTAATTACATGAAAGAAAACATAATTTATGTAAGAACTTACCTGATAAATTCATTTCTTTCATATTAGCAGTCCATGAGGCCCACCCTTTTTGTGGTGGTTATGATTTTTTTGTATAAAGCACAATTATTCCAATTCCTTATTTTTTATGCTTTCGCACTTTTTTCTTATCACCCCACTTCTTGGCTATTCGTTAAACTGATTTGTGGGTATGGTGAGGGGTGTATTTGTAGGCATTTTGAGGTTTGGGAAACTTTGCCCCTCCTGGTAGGAATGTATATCCCATACGTCACTAGCTCATGGACTCTTGCTAATATGAAAGAAATGAATTTATCAGGTAAGTTCTTACATAAATTATGTTTTTAATTATTCAAAGTTAAAAATTGGGGGTAGGCATGACGTTTCAATGCCGTACTGGCATCTTTATCAAATGTCCCAAGTTTGTAGAGGTGATGTTTCAGGGAAGGTACATCATCTGTGTGATGCCCCAAGGAAGGTGTGTTTGAACTGGCTGTACTGCCACAATTTATAGCTCCTCCTGTCAGTAATTAAGATCATTTGCAGCTGTTTGCATATCCTTTTCGTGCTACAGCATAAGGCACCCACCACGTGATATTTGCAGCTGATTGGAGATTCTGGTTGTAAACATCCCAACTTGTTCTGGCGTGAGTACCTCATGGCTAATTAGCATATACGTCATTGCAATCGCTGCTCTCCGCCCCACAGGCATGCTTCGAATCGGATGTCTGTGTCGGTTACTGGGGGAGTGTAAGTATACGCCTCATGTTCGTGAGTTAGACAAATCAAAAGCCAAGATTCAACAATGAAAGTGTGAACAGATACTACACATGGGCTCCTCCGTCAATTCAAAGACGATATTCAGAGATCGTGTTCCACATATAGCGGAATGTTCTGTTATTCTCTCCATATATAAATATGTGAGAGTCCCCCTGCACCTAATGGGGAAAGGATGAATCTTTGATAGATGAGGTAAGCTCCTGCTCCTCTATGATGAATGTTTCTGGAGAGAGCATCCACATTTTTTTAGCCAATGAAAGGCCCAAAGTCAAGTTTTATATTCAGTCCCTTCTGGGACACAGTGTCCAGCATGTAACTCCATCTGGATTCCAATTGTAATAACATTCTGGCTCAGTCACCCCCTTCCTCTGTGGTGGTAGGTGATCAATTATCATGCATCGCAAGCTTGACAGATTATGTTTCTGAGTAACGAAGTGCCGTGCAACTGGAAGATCAGATTTGCCTTTCTTTATTGCCTCTCTGATCGAGAATCTATGGTTGGCCATCCTGTCTTTGAATGGGGTGATCATTTTACCCACATAAAACCAGGAACATGGACAAATCAGTATATAAATGATAAAAGTGCTATTGCATGTAAGGCGATGTCGTATGGAATAATGTTTATTTTTGTGTGGGTGTTGAAAAGAGTCCCTGGTCTGCATAGAGTTGCAGGTCATACATTCACCACAGAGAAAACATCCCTTTCTTCTTGGTTGTAACCATGAGTCTGTCTGATGACTACCCTTTGGGTCCGTTTTTACCAGCAGGTCTCTGATGTTTCTCGCTCTCCTATAGACCAGTCTTGCTGGTTTTTGTTTCCAATTGGCAAGGCTTTTATCTGTTTCTAAAATATCCCATCTGCTGCGAACAGCTTCTTGTATAGTGGAATGTACAGATGAAACTCGAAAAATTGGAATATCGTGCAAAAGTTCATTTATTTCACAAATGCAACTTAAAAGGTGAAACAAAATATATGAGATAGACTCATTACATGCAAAGCATGATAGTTCAAGCTGTGATTTGTCATAATTGTGATGATTATGGCTTACAGCTCATGAAAACCCCAAATCCACAATCTCAGAAAATTAGAATATTCTGAAAAGGTGCAATATTCTAGGCTCAAAGTGTCCCACTCTAATCAGCTAATTAAGCCATAACACCTGCAAAGGGTTCCTGAGCCTTTAAATGGTCTCTCAGTCTGGTTCAGTAGGAATCACAATCATGGGAAAGACTGCTGACATGACAGTTGTGCATAAAACCATCATTGACACCCTCCATAAGGAGGGAAAGCCTCAAAAGGTAATTGCAAAAGAAGTTGGATTTTCCCAGAGTGCTGTATCCAAGCACATTAATTGTCATGAACCAAGCCTCCAGACTAAAAAGAAAAAGAAAAGGTCTGGGAGTAGTGATGTCGCGAACATAAAACATCTGGCCACAATAGTGATGGAAAAGTTGTTTCAAGGGGACTAACACCTGGACTGCGGCGTGCCGGAGGGGGATCCATGGCAAAACTCCCATGGAAAATTACATAGTTGATGCAGAGTCTGGTTTTAATCCATAAAGGGCATAAATCACCTAACATTCCTAAATTGTTTGGAATAACGTGCTTTAAATCATCAGGTATGATGTTGTATCGATCAGGTAGTGTAAGGGTTATGCCCGCTTCACAGTGACAGACCAAACTCCCCGTTTAACGCACCACAAACAACGGCAAACAGTCCATTTGCACAATCACAAACTCCACATTTGCACAAGGTTGGATACCAAGCTAGCCATGTCCCGTTCCTTGTCCTCACTGATGTCATTTAAAGTCTCTTCCTCCACCCAGCCACGTACAACACCAAGGGTCCCCGAAAGGTGACAACAAGCCCCCTGGGACACCTGCTGTGTTTAGTCTTCCACCTCCTCATAGCCACCTTCCTCCTCTGACTCCTCTTCTTCAGACTCCTCTCTCTGCGTTGCCTCTCTCTGCATTATTATAAGGTGTGTTAAGTAGTACTATTCCTATCAGTTTAATCCCTGTTACGTCCCCTATCAGGGGACGTGTATATGGCATCGATTTTAGGAACGGGAGATGGAAAAAGATGCTTGGTCGGTCCTCATACTTCAAATTTGGGGCACTGCACGTGCAATCTAATGTGCCACCAGATAGGAGTGGTGTCTTAAGCAGTACTATTCTTATCAGTTTAATCCCTGTTACGTTCCCTATCAGGGGATGTGTATATGGCATCGATTTTAGGAACCGGGAGATGGAAAAAGATGCTTGGTCGGTCCTCCTACTTCAAATTTGGGGCACTGCGCGTGAAATCTAATGTGCCACCAGATAGGAGTGGTGTGTTAAGTAGTTCTATTCTTATCAGTTTAATCCCTGTTACGTCCCCTATCAGGGGACGTGTATATGGCATCGATTTTAGGAACTGGGAGATGGGAAAAGATGCTTGGTCGGACCTCCTACTTCAAATTTGGGGCACTGCGCGTGCAATCTTATTTTCCACCAGATAGGAGTGGTGTGTTAAGTAGTACTATTCCTATCAGTTTAATCCCTTTTGAAGCCACAGTGCAGCACCAGAGGCCAGAAAAATTAGGCATGTACACATGCCTGAAAAATTAGGTATTGTTGCAGCCGAAAAATTGATGTTTGTTTCCCAGGCAGAAAGTGCCCTAAACATTGCGGCTTGAACCCTAGTTGGTGGCGGATAAGTCACGCAAGTCATCCGGCATTCAGAGATAAAATATAGCAGCATGTGGACCATTTTTAGCCCAAGGCAGCTCATCTCATCAGGCCTTTTTTAGTCGAATGTATCGCCCACTGTCAGTCTCTTCGGGATCCATCCCTCATTCATCTTAATAAAGGTGAGGTAATCTAGACTTTTTTGACCTAGGCGACTTCTCTTCTCAGTGACAATACCTCCTGCTGCACTGAAGGTCCTTTCTGACAGGACACTTGAAGTGGGGCAGGCCAGAAGTTCTATCGCAAATTGGGATAGCTCAGGCCACAGGTCAAGCCTGCACACCCAGTAGTCAAGGGGTTCATCGCTCCTCAGAGTGTCGATATCTGCAGTTAAGGTGAGGTAGTCTGCTCCCTGTGGGTCGAGTCGTTCTCTGAGGGTGGACCCCGAAGGGCTGTGGCGATGCGTAGGACTTAAAAAGCTCTGGATGTCCTCCATCAACAACACATCTGTAAAGCGTCCTGTCCTTGCCGGCGTGGTTGTGGGAGGAGGAGGATTTCTTTCACTTCTTCCCCTGTTAGATTCCCGTTGTGCTGTGACATCACCCTTAATTTATTTTGGAACTGCTGCATCCTTTCCGACTTGCGGTAATTCGGTAACATTTCAGGCACTTTCTGCTTATACCGGGGGTCAAGTAGCGTGGACACCCAGTACAGGTCGTTCTCCTTCAGCCTTTTTATATGAGGGTACCTCAACAGGCACGACAGCATGAAAGACCCCATTTGCACAAGGTTGGATGCCGAGCTACTCATGTCCCATTCCTTGTCCTCAGTGATCTCACTGAAGGTATGTTCTTCCCCCCAGCCACGTACAACACCACTGGTACCAGATAGGTGACAACGAGCACCCTGGGATGCCTGTTTTGGTTGGTATTCCTCTTCCTCCTCTGACTCCTCTTCCTCACAATCCTCTTACAGCGTTGCCGCAGGTCCAGCAAGCGATGCTGATAGGGCTGTTTCTGGTGGTGATGGTGACCAAAACTCTTCCTCTCCCCGCTCATCTATGGCCTGATCCAGCACTCTTCACAGGGCATACTCCAGGAAGAAAACAAATTGTATGATGTCGCTGATGGTGCCTTCGGTGCGACTGACTAGGTTTGTCACCTCCTCAAAAGGACGCATGAGCCTACAGGCATTGCGCATGAGCGTCCAGTAACATGGCAAAAAATTTCCCAGCTCCACAGAGGCTGTCCTAGCACCCCGGTCATACAAATAGTCGTTAATGGCTTTTTCTTGTTGGATCAGGCGGTCGAACATTAGGAGTGTTGAATTCCAATGTGTCGGGCTGTCGCTAATCAAGCGCCTCACTGGCAGGTTGTTTTGCCGCTGAATATCTGAAAAGTGCGCCATGGCCGTGTAGGAACGCCTGAAATTGCCACACACCTTCCTGGCCTGCTTCAGGACGTCCTGTAAGCCTGGGTACTTATGCACAAAGCGTTGTACGATCAGATTACTCACATGTGCCATGCACGGCACATGTGTCAACTTGCCCAAATTCAATGCCGCCAACAAATTTCTTCCGTTGTCACAAACCACTTTGGCGATCTCCAGTTGGTGCGGAGTCAGCCACTGATCCACCTGTGCATTCAGGGCGGACAGGAGTGCTGGTCCGGTGTGACTCTCTGCTTTCAGGCAAGTCAACCCCAAGACTGCGTGACACTGCCGTATCCGGGATGTGGAATAGTACCTGGGGAGCTGGGGGGGGTGCCTTTGATGTGGAGCAAGATGCAGCAGCAGAAGAGGACTCAGCCGAGGAGGTTATGGAAGAGGATGGAGTAGGAGGAGTAGAGGAGGTGGCAGCAGGCCTGCCTGCAAGTTGTGGCGGTGTCACCAACTCCTCCTCTGCAGAGCCACGCAGCCGTCAGCAGGTTTACCCAATGCGCAGTGTAGGTGATATACCTGCCCTGACCATGCTTTGCAGACCAGGTATCAGTGGTCAGATGGACTCTTGCCCCAACACTGTGTGCCAAGCATGCCATTACTTCCTTTTGCACAATCGAGTACAGGTTGGGGATTGCCTTTTGTGCAAAGAAATTTTGGCCGGGTACCTTCCACTGCGGTGTCCCAATAGCTACAAATTTTTGGAACGCCTCAGACTCCACCAGCTTGTATGGTAAAAGATGTCGGGCTAAGAGTTCAGACAAGCCAGCTGTCAGATGCCGGGCAAGGGGGTGACTTTGTGACATTGGCTTCTTACGCTCAAACGTGTCCTTGACAGTCACCTGACTGTGGGCAGATGAGCAGGAACTGCTCAAGGCAAGAGACGGAGTGGCGGATGGTTGAGAGGGGGCAAGGAGGACAGCAGTGGTTGACATGGCTGAAGATGCTGGACCAGGAGGAGGATGGCGGCTTTGAGTTTGTGTGCTGCTTGTACTCATGTGTCGATCCCATAGGCGTTTGTGATGTGCGATCATGTGCCTTCGCAAAGCAGTTGTACCTAGGTGGGTGTTGGACTTCCCATGACTCAGTTTCTTTTGGCACAGGTTGTAAATGGCATCGCTGTTGTCAGAGGCAGACAGACAAAAAAAATGCCACACTGCTGAGCTCTGCAATGACGGTATTCTGGTGGTGGCAACAGCATGCGTTGATTGCCGTGCTGTCTGGCTGACCCCGGGTGCCGATGCATGCTGTCTGACTGTGCCACTAGCTCCTTGCGATGACCTCCCCCTGCTTCCAACTCGTCTCCTCCTCCTCTCTGTCTCCCCATCTGAACTTTCCCCCTATTCTTCTTCTCTTCTAGCGGGCACCCACGTGACATCCACAGACGCATCGTCATCATCAACCGCTTCACTTGTATCTGATAACTCATCAAAGGAAGCAGCAGCAGGTACAACATCATCATCATTACACCGTACGTCCATGTGTGTAATGTTGCCTGACTGAGACATATCCCTGTTATCTACATCCTCTGGCAATAATGGTTGTGCATCTCTCATTTCTTCCAACTGATGTGTAAATAACTTCTCTGACAGATCGAGTAAAGCGGCTGTGGTGCTAGTTTTGGTGGTGGCGGCAGGCGGGCGAGTGGTAACTTGAGAGGTGCCCGCAGCTAAACTGGAGGAGGATGGTGCGTCAAGGTTCCGAGCGGAAGCTGTAGAAGATTGGGTGTCCTGTGTTAGCCAGTCAACTATGTCCTCAGAACTTTTTGAGTTCAGGGTACGTGGCCTCTGAACACTGGGCATTATTCTAGGGCCAAAGGGAATCACAGCACCACTACCACGACGGCCCCTGCGGGGTGGCCTGCCTCTGCCTGTAATTTTTTTTTCGATTAGTGGTACTATGCATGCAAGCTTCTGTGACAACAGATATGAGTGGCACTGTGCACTGGCAGAAGTTGGCAGAGTAGATGCTGTAGGCCTGACACACACGCTTTTTAAATGTACACTACTGTTACACCAGATATGAGTTGCACTGGTGTGACACTGTGCCTTGGCACGCCCTGAAATGCACACGCGTGAAGGAAACTGACTGATATTATTTCACAGTCAAAAAAGTTTTGTTTTTTTTAAATGTACACTACTGTTACACCAGATATGAGTGGTGGCACTGGTGTGACACTGTGTCCTGGCAGGCCCTGAAATGCACACATGTGAAGGAAACTGACTGCTATTATTTCACAGTCAAAAAAGTTTTTTTTTTTTTAAATGTACACTACTGTTACACCAGATATGAGTTGCACTGGTGCGACACTGTGCCCTGGCAGGCAGGCACTGAAACGCACACGTGTGAAGGAAACTGACTGCTATTATTTCACAGTCAAAAAAGTGTTGTTTTTTTTTAAATGTACACTACTGTTACACCAGATATGAGTTGCACTGGTGCGACACTGTGCCCTGGCAGGCAGGCACTGAAACGCACACGTGTGAAGGAAACTGACTGCTATTATTTCACAGTCAAAAAAGTGTTGTTTTTTTTTAAATGTACACTACTGTTACACCAGATATGAGTTGCACTGGTGTGACACTGTGCCCTGGCAGGCAGGCACTGAAACGCACACATGTGAAGGAAACTGACTGCTATTAGTTCACAGTCAAAAAAGTGTTGGTTTTTTTAAATGTACACTACTGTTACACCAGATATGAGTTGCACTGGTGTGACACTGTGCCCTGGCAGGCAGGCACTGAAATGCACACGTGTGAAGGAAACTGACTACTATTATTTCACAGTCAATAAAGTGTTGTTTTTTTAAATGTACACTACTGTTACAACATATATGAGTGGTGGCACTGGGCAAATGGGCACAGTATACGCTGTGAGCCTGACACACACGCTGGCAGGCAACTGCAATTAGATTACACAGGGAAAAAAAAAAGCAGACTGATGTTCTAGCCCTAAAAAGGGCTTTTTGGGGTGCTGTCCTTACAGCAGAGATCAGATGAGTCCTTCAGAACTGTAGTGGACACTGAATACACTAGCCTAGCTATCGATTTCCCTATTAAATCAGCAGCAGCTACACTGTCCCTCCTCTCACTAAGAATGCAGCTTCCGAATGAATCGAAAATGGATGCTGTCCAGGAGGTGGGAGGGTCTGATGCTGATTGGCTGGAATGTGTCTGCTGACTGTGAGGTACAGGGTCAAAGTTTACTCAATGATGACGAATAGGGGGCGGACCGAACATTGCATATCTTTGCCCGCCGCGGCGAACGCGAACAAGCTATGTTTGCCAGCAAACTATTCGGGACATCACTATCTGGGAGGCATTCTGATAGGAAGGGCTGTGTAGGGATTTGAACCTGTGTCTCTGTGCTTGTCTGTCCATTTGCTTGCATGTTGAGCCAAAGCCATTTCTAGCAATAGCATGGAACTTAATATATCTGATATATTACTATTTTGTCTTACTTGTAATTATACAGGTGCAAAACACAGGTGCTCTTAATTTTGGAATTACTCAGAACCAATCCTGTGCAAAACCTCCCTATTTTAGGATGGCTCTTAGACTGCATTTTCTTAGACTGCATTTGTTTTGTCACAAGTCAGAACCTGTTTCCTGTACTTCTGTACTTATTTGGAGAAAGACTTCACCTTTGCACCTGTTTACAAGGTATTACCAGGAGAAAGACTTTACCTTTAAAACCTGTTTACAAGTTTGTTTCCTGCCTTGTGCAATTCCTGCACTTCAGCTATTACCGGGAGAAAGACTTTACCTTTAAACCTGTTACATGTTTACAAGTTTGTTTCCTGCCTAGTGCAATTCCTGCACTTCAGCTATTACCAGGAGAAAGACTTTACCTTTAAACCTGTTACCTGTTTACAAGTTTATTCCCTGCCTTGTGTAAATCCTGCACTTCAGCTATTACCAGGATAAAGACTTTACCTTTAAACCTGTTACCTGCTTAAAAGTTTGTTTCCTGCCTTGTGCAATTCCTGCACTTCAGCTATTACCAGGAGAAAGACTTTACCTTTAAACCTGTTACCTGTTTACAAGTTTGTTCCCTGCCTTGTGCAAATCCTGCACTTCAGTTATTACCAGCAGGAAGACTTTACCGTTAAACCTGCTACCTGTTTATAAGTTGTTTCCTGCCTTGTGCAAATCTTGCATTTCAGTTATTACCAGGAGAGAGACTTTCCTTTTTGAATCGGCATCTCTGCTTTCTTTGTTTATTTCCACTACTGCCGTATGTGGACTTAACATACCTGAGTAGCACATTTAAATATACCCTGCAACTATTTGCTTAATCAAATTATTTTGTTATTTTAATAAATCTGATATATTTTCAATATATATTGATTCTACTAATCTTCCTTTAAAGCAACTGTTCCAGACAATGAGGCTCTCACAAGATATCCTGAGACTGAACATGACAGAATGTGAAGCCCAAAAAACAGAGCCCTCTGGGATTATTGCTGTATTGGAATCAGTGTTAAAATGTATTAAGTACATACTGATTAACTTTATGGAGCTGGTAGAAACATTATGTCTCCCAACCAAACCTTGTCTGAAGTTACCTCCCGAACAAGGAAAGGTTTTAAAGAACCCTTAACAGAAGAGGAAAAAACTCGGCGAAGACAACTTAACCTCTGTTTCTATTGTGGGGGAACTGGTCACTGCATCACAGGGTGTCCAGTAAGACCCCCCAGAGGATCAAGTCGAGATACAGCCAAGTTTAAAATGGACTCTGATGCTAAGGGAACAAATTATACTTCCACTAGCAAACTGAATGATACCCCTGGAGAGGACCCAGCTATGGAGAATACATCTATTCTACAAGCAACCATTTCTAACACGCTTCAAGAAATGGTACCTGATTTGAAACAGATGGTCATTGGGAGTACAGCTACATCCACTACCCATGCCACTGTGTCTGTTTCTGCATCAACCACATTGGGGAACTCTGCAAAAATACTTCCTAGAAAACCTGCACATTACATTGTTTCTGCCCTGGCTGGAGATCCAACTAACAAAAGTCACTCATCAGACATAAAAGTGACAAACCTTCCAGCTGAATCAGACTCTGCCAAATCTAAAGATCCACACCTCCTTGCACCAACTTCACCCAGCTACTCATGGACTGAGGAAGAATTGGACAATATGGTTGATTTGGAAATATATGACACAGATAATGAATTCCTTGACTCTGAAGGAGAGGTCATATCCTACCCGGAGGTACTCTACCCATCAGTCAGTCCATTGCAAGCTGCTGGGCATAAACAGGAACCTCCAAATCAAACCGATCTTTGTTTTTCAACTCTTGTTATGCCTACAGTGGAATCTTCTATGGGTCCCCAATCTCAGGCAGCTGTTCCAAGGGAAGAATCAATTCCATCTGATTGCATTAGGGCTTCAAATGGAACACTTGTTCGTAAATCCCACCTTCAGATGTTTGAACAGGCTTTGAGCGCCCAGAGTGTGCTTTTTGAAGGGGGCATCTGTCATGAACCAAGCCTCCAAACTAAAAAGAAAAAGAAAAGGTCTGGGAGGCATTCTGCTAGGAAGGGCTGTGCAGGGATTTGAACCTGTTCTAGCAATAGAATTGAACTTAAAATATCTGATATATTACTATTTTGTCTTACTTGTAATTATACAGGTGCAAAACACATGTGCTCTTAATTTTGGAATTACTCAGAACCAATCCTGTGCAAAACCTCCCTATTTTAGGATGACTCTTAGACTGCATTTTGGCTTCACATTGGATCTGTTTTGTCACAAGTCAGAACCTGTTTCCTGTACTTCTGTACTTATTTGGAGAAAGACTTCACCTTTGGACCTGTTTGCAAGGTATTACTAGGAGAAAGACTTTACCTTTAAACCTGTTACTTGTTTACAAGTTGTTACCTGCCTTGTGCAAATCCTGCACTTCAGATATTACCAGGAGAAAGACTTTACCTTTAAACCTGTTACCTGTTTACAAGTTTGTTTCCTGCCTAGTGCAATTCCTGCACTTCAACTATTACCAGGAGAAAGACTTTACCTTTAAACCTGTTACCTGTTTACAAGTTTGTTCCCTGCCTTGTGCAAATCCTGCACTTCAGTTATTACCAGCAGGAAGACTTTACCTTCAAACATGCTACCTGTTTACAAGTTGTTTCCTGTCTTGTGCAAATCCTGCATTTCAGTTATTACCAGGAGAGAGACTTTCCTTTTTGAATCTGCATCTCTGCTTACTTTGTTTGTTTATTTCCACTCCTGCCATATGTGGACTTAACATACCTGAGTATCACATTTAAATATACCCTGCAAGTATTTGCTTAATCAAATTATTTTGTTATTTTAATAAATCTGATATATTTTCAATCTATATGGCTTCTACTAATCTTCCTTTAAAGCAACTGTTCAAGACAATGAGGCTCTCATAAGATATCCTGAGACAGAACATGACATTAATAGAAAGTTATGTGAAAGGGAAAAGTGTGGAAGAAAAATGTGCACAAGCAGCCTGGAGAGGATTGTCATTCAAAAGTGTTGCAGACTTTCACAAGAGCCACCACACACAAACGGTTCATGGCCATGGGCTTCAAATGTCGTATTCCTCTTGTCAAGCCACTCCTGAACAACAAACAACGTCAGAAGCGTCTTACCTAAGCTAAAGAAGACCTGGTCTGTTGCTCAGTGGTCCAAAGTCCTCTTTTCTGATGAGAGCAAATTTTGCATCTCATTTGGAAACCAAGGAAGAATTGAGAGGCACACACTGCAAGATGCTTGAAGTCCAGTGTGAAGTTTTCACAGTCTGTGTTGATTTGGGGAGCCATGTCATCTGCTGGTTTTGGTCCACTGTGCTTCATTAAGTCCAGGGTCAATGCAGTAGTCTAACAGGAGAGTTTGGAGCACTTCATGCTTCCTTCCACAGACGAGCTCTATGGGGATGCTGACTTAATTTTCCAGCAGGACTTGACACCTGCCCACACTGCCAAAAGCACCAAAACCTGGTTCAATGACCGTGGGATTACTGTGCTTGATTGGCCAGGAAACTCGCCTGACCTGAACCCCATAGAGAATCTATGGGGCATTGCCAAGAGAAAGATGAGAGAGACATGAGACCGAACAATGCAGAAGAGCTGAAGGCCGCTATTGATGCATCCTGGTCTTCCATAACACCTCATCAGTGCCAGAGGCTGATAGCTTCCATGCCATGCCGCATTGAGGCAGTAATTGCTGCAAAATGGGCCCAATCCAAGTACTGAGTACATACAGTATGCATGCTTATACTTTTCTGAGGTCCGATATTGTTCTACAGCTATGTACAATCCTTGTTTTATTGATTGCATGTAATATTCTAATTTTCTGAGATTGTTGATTTGGGGTTTTCATGAGCTGTAAGCCATAATCATCACAATTATGAAAATCATGGTTTGAACAATCTTGATTTGCATGTAATGAGTAACTCTTGCTCAGAATTATTTCTTACTACTCTGGTGAGTTGAGAGGTGATTATCCCCATCTTTTGATGCCAAGGGTGATAGCTAGAAGCTAAAAGTAATATATTTATATCCGTAGTTTTAGTATAAAGTGAGGTACCAAACCTCATACCCTGATCATTTTTTACTTTGAAAATATTAAGGTCAAAGAAATGTATTTGGTTAACATCATATTCAATCTTAAAATGTATGGGTGTTTCTTTATGATTTAAACCGTTAACCCACTTATCAAGACTATCTGAGCTACCATTCCATACAGAGAACAAATCATCTATATATATCTGTTATACATCCTTATATTAGGGTGTTGTGTGGGTTTCATTATCTCAAGCTCGTACCATAGCATATAGATGTTAGCGTATACTGGGGTCATATTTGACCCCATGGCCGTTCCTGCTATTTGGAGATAATAAGCATTTTCTAAAGAAAAATAGATTTTTGTCAGACAATGTTCCATGAGTTCTAGTATAAATTCTAATGGTTGGCCAGTGTAATTTTGATTACCAGTGGCTATTGATCTGACAGCCTCCAAAGCCCCCCCCCCATGGGGAATAACAGTATAGAGGCTGTCAACATCCATAGTCACCAGTATATCATCATCTGTAAGTCTGTCAAATTCATTAAGTTTTCTAATCATAGCTGTAGAATCATGCAAATAAGAAAAAGAGTTGCTAACTATTGGTTGAAGGTGGTAGTCAATGTATTGTGAGAGTCCTGGACAAATGGATTCCCTGGCCAAAACTATCGGCCTACCCGGAGGATATGTGAGAGATTTGTGTATCTTGGGTAAAAAAATACAGAATAGGAGTTTTAGGAAAGTCTGTTGTTAGAAAGTTACTTTCTTGTGTTGTTATGTAGTTCATCTGTAACCTAAAATCGATAGTTTTATCAATGAGTTTTTTGAAATTATGAATGGGGTTGGAAGGAAGCTTTTTATAGGTTGAAGGATATGACAGTTGTCAGAATGTCTCTAATTTATAATCCTCATAATTTTGAATCACTATCGCACCCCCTTTGTCTGCAGGGTGTACAGTGATAGTGTTGTCATTCATAAGGGTGTTGAGTGCTATTTGTTCCTGATTTGTTTATCATTGCAATCTGAACGTATCATTCTGGAGAAACTCTTGATAGATGGATTAGATGTAGGCGGGTCAAAATTAGATGGCGTTTTGAATCTAGTGTCAGTTTGTAGAGACACTTTATCCTTAAAGAACTCTTTGATGTTCAAGTGTCTCTGAAAACGATAAATATCTACTTCAGTCTGAAAAGAGTCATGTTTCGGAGTGGGGATAAATGAGAGACCATTATTTAATCATTTGGTCTCATCGTCAGTAAGATGTCTAGAACTAAGGTTGTAGACTATGTCTGTTTCCTGTATGTGGGTTTTCTTTTTGTGCCCCCCTCATCTAATGTACAAACTTCTAAGTTTTTTGACTGTGTTTGTAGATTTCTGTTGGCTGACCGGGGGGTTCCCAGTGTTGGAATGTGCACCCCCTGATACGGTGTTAGTGGTGCTTGTATCACTACCAGAGTTTTCACCACTGCTAGTGTCAATTGTGTCTACAATGTTTTTAGATTTTGTGAATGTGCGTCATCTGGGATTGTAGTCCCTGCATCTGTCTTCTTTACCATACAGCCACTTATAAATAAGTTTCTCCCTGTAATGAATTTCTACAGTAGACAATTTTCTATTCTTAAAAGCCAATAATTCACTGTTGTATTTTTTGATCAGTGTGTCCAGTTTTGTAACCCAGTTATCTGTCGTATCATCGACCTGATAACTTTCAGTTTTTATTAAATAAATTTCAATTTGAATCTTTCTTTCCAATCTAGAGACTTCCTCAATGGTCAATAGAATCAAATCGTAGGAGCATTTATTTAAAATACAACACCACTTCCTACAAAACTCTGCACTTCATATTCCTAGTGTGGGTACATTGCTAATTCTGAAATCTTGAGGTCTTAGTTTGTTTTTGTGATAGACATCGTGTAGGTTATAGTCTATTTTACGTTTGCTAAAATTTAGAAGCTTGTGATATATATCAATGGGGATATCCCATCTCAACTCACGTAAATCAGTAGTGTTGCGGATGCGTTCTGCGTCATCTTCCGTGAACATAAAAGTATCTGTGTTCACTTTGTCCTCATCACTGAAGTTTGTTGCTCCTCCTGGGGGGTGTGAGCTCGTAGCCCCTGTTTCCATATTTAGGTGCAGAGAGAAAATAAGTTAAAATCAACAGCAAAAAATAGCTGAAAGAACACTCCCTGGGGAAAGGAAGAAAAGGGGATCACACGGGTGTTGCTCCTCAATTCAACCACTGTGTCATCAGGAAAATTGTGTATTAGTAGGTACTGTATAAAGTTTCAAAAGAATCAGCTTCTAGGTTGGGTGCAAACTCCAAAAACTTGTATAAAGTCCCACTGGGAATTGCACTCCGTATCAACTGCTTTACATCTTCCAGGGTGCTGTTCGCAGCAGATGGGATATTTTAGAAACAGATAAAAGCCTTGCCAATTGGAAACAAAAACCAGCAAGACTGGTCTATAGGAGAGCGAGAAACATCAGGGACCTGCTGGTAAAAACTGACCCAAAGGGTAGTCACCAGACAGACTCATGGTTACAACCAAGTAAAAAGGGATGTTTTCGCTGTGGTGAATGTGTGACCTGCAACTCTATGCAGACCGGGGACTCTTTTCAACACCTGCACAAAAATAAATGTTATTCCATATGACATCGCCTTACATGCAATAGCACTTTTGTAATTTATATACTGATTTGTCCATGTTCCTTGTTTTATGTGGGTAAAACGATCACCCCATTCAAGGACAGGATGGACAACCATAGATTCTCGATCAGAGAGGCAATAAAGAAAGGCAAATCCGATCTTCCAGTTGCACGGCACTTCACTACTCAAAAACATAATCTGTCAAGCTTGCGATGCATGATAATTGATCACCAAACACCACAGAGGAGGGGGATGACCGAGCCAGAATGTTATTACAATTGGAATACAGATGGATTTACATGCTGGACACTGTGTCCCCGAAGGGACTGCATATAAAACTTGACTTTGGGCCTTTCATTGGCTAAAAAAATGTGGATGCTCTCTCCAGAAACACTCATCATAGAGGAGCAGGAGCTTACCTCATCTATCAAAGATTCATCCTTTCCCCATTAGGTGCAGGGGGACTCTCATATATATATATATATATATATATATATATATATATATATGTATTTTAAACTTTCTCACATTTTTTCTTTTCACATCTATTATTAGTCCTCCTTACTATGCTGGATACTGCACCAGATACAGCTGGACACCCACCACTTTATATATCAATAATAATGACTAACTTAGACCAATGGTTGAACCCGCTACATGTGGGGCACGGATTGTCAATATACTTTATGATTGAAGTATTGGTTCAGCAGATTCCAAGTGTGTATCACCTACATCTAAATGTCTTTTCACACAGATACAACTACAAGTTGGGTTTATAAATATCGCAACCACAACAATGGAGAGAATAATGGAACATTCCGCTATATGTGGAACACGATCTCTGAATATTTAAATTTACGGAGGAGCCCGTGTGTAGTATACGCTCACACTCTCATTGTTGAATCTTGTCTTTTCATTTGTCTAACTCACGACCATGGGGCGTATACTTACACTCCCCCAGTGACCGACACAGACATCTGATTCATCTGACGCATGCCTGTGGGGTGGAGAGCTGCGATTGCAATGACGTATATGCTAATTAGCCATTAGGTACTCTTGCCGGAACAAGTTGGGATGTTTACAACCAGAATCTCCAATCAGCTGCAAATATCACGTAGTGGGTGCCTTACGCTGTAGCGCAAAGAGGATATGCAAACAGCTGCAAATTATCTTAAATCCTGACAGGAGGAGCTATAAATTGTGGCAGTACAGCCAGTTCAAACACACCTTCCTTGGGGCATCACACAGATGATGTACCTTCCCTGAAACATCACCTCTACAAACTTGGGACATTTGATAAAGATGCCAGTACGGCATCGAAACGCCATGCCTACCCCCAATTTTTAACTTTGGATCATTAAAAGTTAATTTTTATTTCAAAGTCCAGTGAGTGCTGTCTTTTTTGGATCTCTCTCTCTCTCTCTCTCTCTCTCTCTCTCTCTCTCTCTATATATATATATATATATATATATATATATATATATATTGCTTCAGACTTGAGAAAGGAAGGAATACTTCCGAAAGCTTGTCAACTTATAAATGTATAGTTAGTCCAATAAAAAAGTATCATTGCTCAAGGCAATATATATATATATATATATATATATATATATATATATATATACGTATACTGTAGCAGCAGCCATTGTTTGTCAAGTTATACCTGTGATTTTCCATTGATCATGTACCACATGGATTTTTAAACTAATAAATCGAGGTTGGAATTGGAGATACCTGCTTGCACTCGTTTTTTCTTTCTATTATTACCTCAGGCAGCACAGGACTTCTCCTAACCTTCAGTTCCTGAGTCCCGCATCTACCAGTGATTGACGGCTCCCACGAAGGGTTGAGCTGTCTTGGTTGGTTGTCCAGTCCGGATTGGTTTCCAGCACCACGTGGTGAGTGTCACTCCCCCTGCTTACGTAGGACGCCAACAGCTACACTAACCGTTTAACAAGGAAGCACGCACGGAGTTCAAACTAACAGCATTTACCGCTGCTACTTCAGGACATCTTCATTGAATCCCGCATCGCCTAGATTGGTGAGTTGTTGTCACATTATTGACTGCACCGGGGCCGCATTACAAGCGGAGTCTATCGCCTTCCACAGGGCTGAGTGTTAGTAGCAGCGACCAGGACAGGTCTGTGGCTTATTCATAAGCTGGCGTGACGGAGTGACACCACACACATACAGATTAACAGTATATCCTTGTACTGCTATGGTATACAATACTGGAAAATAAGAGTCTTTTCTGTTCAACTTGGGACATTATATATCTTTGCTCATTACTGACACTATACAATTCAAGGACACTTAGCTTCCAATGTGATTATTTTCTCACTATATTATTTATTGGTAATTTGCCTGATATTACCATTATCACAGTGTTTTCTGCAGTTGTCCTTATAGGAACTGACCAATTCTCATCATGGAAATTTCACAACAACAATTTTTTTCACTAATGCCTCTTTCAGCAAGGGACAGCACTGATACAGATATCACTAGAGTTTTCTCAACAGATAAAGTTAATTATTCACTCTCAGGTCTTTTTGAAGAGATGGAAAAATTGCTTATTAAAGAACATAAATTGCAATGGGACATTTGGACATTGGATACTTATGTTAAGCTTAAAATAATTCCCCGTGGGTTACGCATTAACAAATTCCCCACCTTTGATGTTTCTGATATAGATTTTATCAATTCTTGGAACGAAATATTGTCTGATTGCTCTATTCGTTTGATGTTATTGCTAAATACTTACAAAGTGCATTTGCTAAATGGTGTTAGAGAAGAAATAGGTCTCTTGCAAGCTGAAATGAATAATAGGCTTGCTGACATTAATTTCTCTAGGTTTGATGAAATACTGAAAAGTGGTGTGGCTGAAGTGAAACAAAGTGTCTTAGAGATTAAGCATACAAAGTTTATTAGAGACCAATTAGACTACACCAATAATAGTGTGTACATTTGGAAACGTTCTGATAGAGGCAACTCTAGACGTGGTAGAAGTAGATCTAGAAACAGACGTCAGAACCAGACATCCAATAATAGAAACACACATAATGATCAACCAAAAATTAAGTCTAATCAGAAGAGAGTAACTTATTCCGATAGTGAATTTGAGTCAGGAGAAGATAATGAGCCTTCAGGTGGTGAGGAACCCCATAGGGGCATCCTTAAACCTGCAACCTCATTCTTGCACACACAAGCCAATGTACAAGACACATCCCAGGGACAAGTGGTCAGACCCAAAGATTCTAACCCAGGTTCTATTTCTACAAATTCTAAATATACTTATGTTACTGATACTGTGAGTGCACAGATACAAGGTACAAATGCCTCTCATGAAGACCAGGTTAATTTGGCTCAGGTTTTTTGTCTTTCAACTCAGAAAACAGGAATAGGGTTAGGAGCACAACAGGGACAGAAACATTATCAGTTGAGGGGCAATCGAGGCAACAGAGGAAACAGGGGGCAAAACAAAAACAAATACAAGTAGTAGATAATGTTGTCAATTTATCTAAGTACACGCTTACACCAGCTCAATTGTCTGTATTAAGTTTGGGTTTGAATTTTTCTCCTGCAAGCAACTTTGACGTTTTTAAAACGTTATTAGATGTTAATAAATTGATAAGAAACATGACTCTAAAGAAATTTTATTGTGGAGCTAGTAATTTATCTGCAGTTGAGATAGATAACCCACGAGTAACATTATCATCACAAATGAGAAATACACGACATGTACAGACATTCAGTGAGGTATGTGATACCCTTACACTGGAGCAATTAATGAGAGAGGGCGATTCTAAGACCCAATTAGACAACACTAATTTCTATGGTACTTTTAAGAAACCCTCTGAATTCTACCCTATACACACTAGAGGTCCAGTACTTGAAACCTTTTTTAAAAGAGACCTTACAGCACTGAAAGCGGTAGAAAATAAGATGCATTCCAATCTGACGAAACAACAAAAACTAGCCCTTGATGAACTCAAGAATAATAAAGATGTTGTGGTGCGTTCAGCAGACAAGGGAGGTTCTATTGTGGTCCTCGATCGAGACATGTATTTACAAGAGGCCTTTCGACAGTTAAATAATACTGACAATTATACTCTCTTGTCTGCTGATCCCACTTCAATATATAAACGTGAACTTTCGGGTATTCTGGATGATGGTTTGGAGGATGGGCACTTTGATTGCGACACTTTTGAATTTCTATGTGTTGATCACCCTGTAGTGCCCATCTTCCACCATCTTCCTAAAATACACAAATCCCTTACTGAAGTTAAGGGACGACCCATTGTCAGTGGGATTGGCTCACTGACTGAGCACGTATCACAATGGATGGATGGAATCCTCCAACCATTTGTGCTATCCTTGAATAGTTATCTTGGTGATACGAAACATGTCATCCAAATACTAGAATCTAAAGAATGGAACTTTGGTCAATTTCGATGGGCCACAATTGATGTGGTTTCTTTGTATTCTTCCATCCCCCATAAAGAGGGGCTGGAAGCAGTTTCCTTCTTTCTCAAGAACTATTCGGATTTCAGTTTGAACTTCCAGAAATACATTCTGAGGGTGCTGTGGTTCCTGCTCACCCACAATTACTTCAAATTTGAAGGGGAGTTCTTTCTCCAGGGGTGTGGGACAGCTATGGGGGCTAAGTTTGCCCCCTCCTATGCAAACCTCTTCATGGGTTGGTGGGAGCTGTCCCACATCTATGGAGATAGGAACTCCCACAGGCATTTGATCCATTACTATGGACGCTATATTGATGATCTCCTGTTGATTTGGGTGGGCGGGGGCACAGCATTCTCGGAATTTATTGATGCTATAAATAGCAACACTATTGGTCTACAATTTACATCTGAATTATGTGCTAATACCATTAATTTTTTGGATATTTCTTTGGAAGGAACTAAACAAGGAAAGATAATCTGTAGTATCTATCGGAAACCATCTGCAGGCAATGCACTGCTACATGCCAGCAGCTGCCATCCCCGACATGTCCCCTTTGCCGTAGCAAAGGGGCAGTTTGTCAGGGTTAGGAGGAACTGCACTCTGAATGACACTTTTTGTGAAAAATCACTAGAATTAAGTGATAGACTGAAAAGACGTGGTTATTCTAACCAAGTGGTTTCTAAAGCTAGAGAGCAGGTCTTAGACCTTGATAGGAACACTTTAATTCAAGGGTCTTCCACCAACACAGTCTCAGACACCCACCAAGGCGTTACTTTTGTAACAGATTTCAGCACACAATACACTGAAATATGCAGGATTGTTAAAAAACATTTCAAACTCCTCTCAGCTGACGATAAATTGGAAAATTGTGTCAAAACTGGTTTAAGATGTTCTTATCGGAGAGCGAAAACCTTGGCAAATGTTTTATCACCATCAATGTTACCTGAATTGAACAGACCTGTGAGTTCATGGTTAACTCACAAAGGTCTGTTCAAATGCAGACAAAAATGTCGGGTCTGCGAATACATCTTGGTGTCAAACATCTTTAAATCAGAAGTCACGGGTGACACTTTTCCAATCAACAGCTGCCTAAAATGCACATCAACCTATGTAGTGTATCTTCTCACCTGCATATGCTGTCACCTACAGTATGTAGGATTAACTACTAATGAGGTGAAGGTCCGTATTCGTAACCATCTATCAACCATTCAAGCAGGAGAAGCGAGTACTCCTTTAGTCAGACACTTTGCACGTTGCCACAATACAGACATTAGTAGCTTAAGGTGGCAGGCTATAGAGAGGGTGGTATGCCCACCAAGAGGAGGTGATCGCGACAAACTGTTGCAGAAGAGGGAGATGTATTGGATATTTAAGCTTCAGACCAGAGTACCTCTGGGTCTGAATTCGGAATATGACCTAATAAATTTTTGGAAATAAATTTTTGGAAATAATCTGTTGGTCCATACATCTCCCTCCTCTGTGACACTATCCTGTGATCACGGGTATCAATTTAGTCAAAGGATTTAATTTGGTATCCTAATACTTTAATTAGACGGGACAGTTTGACTGGTTGTATTGTGTCAACTCTCCCTAGTCCCATCCTCCCAGCAATTTTTCCAGTTAGTATTCTAGCAAGCAATTTTTTGTCTAACAATTTTTTCTAACACTTTTCTAGAATTAATTCTAGTAAAAGTTTTCTTCTAGCAAACGTTTTCAGCAACTTTTGCTGGCAATTTTTCTAGCTTTTCTAGCAATTGTTTCTGGTAATTTTTCTAACAAAATCATGCATATATAAATATACACTATTTATCTAATACAGCTATATGTAATTGTTGAGCATTCATAAAATAACGCATTATTGGGTTCATTAGCACTATAACAAAATTGATTATGTTATTCCTTGTTTATACAAATATATAGAACTTAGTTTCCACAAGAGTGCTTAAGTTTAACTCATTATGTTTATTTATTTCTGTATTCGTGTATTTGTATATACATGTATTTTTATATTCCCTTGCATATGTATTATTCTTCTTATTTTTCATGCATAGCGTACCAAGTCTCATGCATAGTCTATACGTTAGTTTAGCGCTGTGACTTCTGCATTGATAAATATTTATAGAATAAACTAGTAACTTACAAGAATCATTACATATTTGAACTATTAAGAGGCATTAATGTTTAAAGTGTATATATGGGGTTAAAAATCCCCAAGTGGAACTTGTCAACAATTAAAGTTTTAAACCAATAGAAGTTGTCCAGCTGCCTTAAATAGGCAGACTGTGATTTTTACTGCAGCTATGATTACGCCTTGAGTGGCGAAACATGTCAGCAGCAGCCATTGTTTGTCAAGTTATACCTGTGATTTTCCATTGATCATGTACCACATGGATTTTTAAACTAATAAATCGAGGTTGGAATTGGAGATACCTGCTTGCACTCGTTTTTTCTTTCTATATATATATATATATATATATATATATATATATATATATATATATATATTGCTTCAGACTTGAGAAAGGAAGGAATACTTCCGAAAGCTTGTCAACTTATAAATGTATAGTTAGTCCAATAAAAAAGTATCATTGCTCAAGGCAATATATATATATATATATACGTATACTGTATGTGTATATACTGTGTATATATATATATATATATATATATATATATATATATATATATATATACTGTATATAAAGTATACACGTATATTTTATTCTAGTACTAGTGAGTAACTATTGTATACTTTAATAGAGCATAATTATTTTTGTCACTTTTAATAAACCAACTACTTTACAAAAAATATATATGTTTATATAATTACAAATGAAAGATTCGTACAGTGCCACTGCAAGGTGACCCTGAACAATGGTGGACTGTTCTTATGCTGAAAGATAAGCTGTGTATGCACAATGCCTATATTAAGACATTAACACTCAACAGAAAGTTGTTATCAAATAAGGCGCCTGTCACTAATGTGATATACAACCCTCTTCTCTATAAAAGCATTGCTAATCATGTAATTTATGACAGACACAATACATCTTTTTTACAAAATATTCCTACATCTATGCAATTAAGTCTCAATTTAAAAAAAAATGATATTATAAATATGCATATGTGTGACTAAATACCTAATACTGTCATCATTTAAATATAAACTATTGTATGTGTCTGTGCATAATTATTCTTTTTTTCAGAATTTTTAAAACACATGCTGGTTTCATTTATGTAAAATTAACTAAAAAAATACTTAAATGGCATTTAATTCATTTTTTATTATACATAAGAAATGAGTCACTTCATAAGATCTGCATAAAAAATAAATCATTTAAACTTTTCTTTTTGTTTGTAAAATATGCATTATTTTTTTGTTGTTTGTATTAGTTCATAGGGAGAGCTAGACAAATGCCAATAACTGTATATGTAACATGTAAGTGGTTCAGGGTTCTGCATTTCATAGAATGGATTCCAGCCTCTCTGGAGGAAGTGGGAACACTATACGTGTTTAAATGTCTGGAAAATGGGTAAACACATAATGAAGGTGCATTGCAAAGTTTATATTTTTACATAATTTTTAAATAATGCATAATTAAACAGGTTATGGGGAGTACAATTTTGAGTTTAAAGATCCAAAGCCCTTTAAATTATTAGAAAATATTTTTTTCATATATTTTAAAAAAATAATAAACTAAATTATAAGCCTTTGACCAAAATGAGACTCCACAGAAGTGTTCCCTTCCCTCTAAGGCAAGTTTTGTGAGCCGCCCAGCAGACAAACAGTTAATTAGAGCAATTAGCAAACACTACACAATGAAGACTGCAAGGTATGGTTCCCTTATTAACTGTTTCAAAGCTGGGCACATTGTACAAGCATTACTTGTGAAATTATTGAACAATGTTAAATGCGGAAATCATATGCTGTTCGCTTGCAGTGATGTCCGCCCAGCGTTTAATAAATGGACCCTTTTGTGCCTAATGAGGGAAGAGTCTGCGTGGTCTGGGGACTTTCCAGAGGTTCTAAAGGTTTGATGGGGAGTATGTGGGAGGGCTTGAAGGTTTGTATATTCCTGGGCAACTTTTGGGCAAACCCAGTTTTTTTGCAGAAAAAAACAGTTTATATAAAGTGTACAGAATTCCTAAAAAAAAAACAAAAGCTTGATACCATTGCTCTGTATACAAAAAAGGGGAGGATTTAGTCGAATAAATATTAGTTTTAATAATGAAATATGTATTTTCATTTACAGGATTAAAATATGTATATATTTTAAATGTATTTAATTTACAACATTAATATTTTATTTACAATGGGCTATATAAGTAAAACACAGGGTACGCTATCTTTTGTACAATCTGGCTTTACAAGTGGATGGTTAGATATTTAAACCAAAAGCATCTTAACAAAGTCAAAATGTTTTTAGCCCACCCCTTACTTTTAATGACTAGTGCAAGGAGCATTATTAGAGTCCTCAATGCTCTCATGTGTGGTAAATTACGTTTTGTACTTGAATGCAATTTATAATACTGCTGTAAAATAATATTTGAAGTAAACCATTGTTATTAAAGGGACATAAAAACTATATGCTAAATCATTTGAAAGTAATTCAGCAAACTGTAAAAAGCTGACAAGAAAATATCACTTGAACATCTCTATGTAAAAACAGAAGAAATTTCAAAATGTCAGCTCACCAGAGTTAGTGTTCTGTGAACTGTTATTCTTCAGATACCGTCTAGCTGTTGGTTGGGAGAAAAACAATAGCCAATCAGCATCATGCTAAGGTCATGCTTTGCTTTGCTCTGATTTCATGAGACATTACTGAAATCTTGTGAGATTTCATAGTAAACTTCCTTAAACTGAGGAGGGAAATACGATGACTGTGTCTGCACATTCCAGATAAACGCTACCTTACAAGTCATGGGACTAGCATCCTGATTGGTTGCTTAAAGTCCCTATAGTCGGACTATAGAGTAATTTTTTAGGTAAAATATTTCTTTTTTTACATAGAGATGTTCAGGTGATATTTTCTAGTTAGCTTTTTACAGTTATACTGCATCACTTGCAAATGCTTTGACAATTGGGTAACATGTTCCATTAATATTAAAGCACAGAACTACATGACTAACTTCACTACTTTTGCACATTCAATTTAGCGCACCCTCAGCTTATAGGGGTAGATTTAATACGCAGCAGATGCTGCTTTCTAAGCCTGTAGTTTCCGGTTGACTGGAAATATAAGTTAGATGGCGGACTGCAATCCTCCTGATCCTATCGGATCAAGAAGATTGACACCCTCTGCTAGCGGCCGATTGGCCCCAAATGTGCATTGGCGGCATTGCACAAGCATTTCACAAGAAATGCTTGTGCAATGTTAAATGCCAACAACAGATGGTGTCGGCATTTAGCGATGTTGGGCGGACATGATGCGCTACAGCGAATCATATCTGCTCGACATATAATAAATTGACCCCATAGGCTCAAGTGATATTGAATATGAATATTACTGTGCACCCCCATATAAATCTATTATGTGAGTGATTTAGTGCATCCAACATGCAGATATTAGCATGCCCTAGGCTATTGCTCGAGTGATAAAATAACTGGACTAGTGATATGAGCAGGACCGTCTTTAACACAGGGCAAAAGGGGCAGCTTCCCTGGGCCCAGTCTCTGTTGAGGGGCCCAAGAGTCCTAAAATTTTTTTTTTTTTTTTTATTGTTCATACCAGACTGCTGATGTGACATGGGGAACACACACATTCAGTCCTAATACTGTCACAGTCAAAAGTACTCTGCTTATATTTTTTTTAAAAACTGTGCCAGACCGTGACGGTGTCATGTGACATGCCAAGATAGTGCCATGTGCTGTTTTAGATGTGCACTGTGCAGCACTGAATGCAAAGCCCTAACTCGGCATCCAGCCATTTCCCACTGCATCAGAAAAGGTCCTATTGGGGTTACCACTGTTACCAGGTAACTGCTCTGGTGGTGGGGATTGTTTCTGGGTAGGGCTGACTGTAGGCGCATGCAGCAGAAAGCTGGAGCGGCAGGCACATGAGGATTTGAGCATCTGTGCAGCTGCATACACTGCTCTCTTCAGTCTTGAGGCTGTGTGACTCATCTCACACTGTATCCATGCAGCCTTGGACAGACAGCATCAAGTCTACTGGTCCCCTTAGCCCTGTTCTTTCTGCTGTGGCCCTAAGATCAACTAACTGAAGTTTGTTAGGGGAATAGTGCTTTGTAGAAAGGTGTCAGTGGGAAGAATAAGTGAGTGCACACACGCCCCTCCCCATGCAGCATTGTCTAGTTCAGGGTGAGAGGGAACTTGTTCCTAGCAAAGAAGCGACATGTGCTGGTGTTGCTGATGTATAGCGTCATGTGGATACTTCACACATTAATGTAAGCTTATTTTTATAGTTTTTATTTTCTCTCTGTCTCAGATTTTACAGCTTCCCATAGTAGTTCTACTGTTCCAGTCAGTAAACTTATATTTGTCTGCACCTCCATCCTTTACCTTGCTTTGCTCCTGTTGGCTGCCCTAAATCTCTTTAACCAGCTAACCTCACACCAGAATCACATTCAAAAGAATATTAAATGAATCCACAGTGGAGGAATTTATATATTTATTTACTTATTAGTACTGCTTAGGTCCAGTTTCACATATTGCATTTTTTTTTTTTAATGATTAGCCCAGCAGTGGATGATCCACCGCTGGGCTAATAATAATAAAACAAATTGATTTAGTTGTTTTTTGGGATGTTGGGGTGGAGAGCAAAATTGCATGGGGGGGCCCAAGAAAATTTTTGCCCAGGGTCCAATCAATATTAAAGACGGCCCTGGATATGAGGGCAAAAATAGAAGCGGTATTGCACTTGAATGAAGTTAGCACACAATAACACTAATATCTTTGTGCATCTCTTGTAATCTATGCCAATATTTCTCCCTTGCTACACACTCCATTTACTCTTACATAAGGTGTTTGTGAATTTATATTGTAAAATTAAATATTTCTTCATTTATTAATGTGTTTGTAGTACTTTTTTTAATGTACATCTATGAATCATTTAGCATTTAGGTAGAATATTTGCATGTCTTTTTTTTTTATAGAAATGTAGTCTCACTGGACAGATCAAAAAGCATCATAGAAACCTTCCAGGCAGAGCGAAGGGCTTATTATGGGGGTATCTGGGGCATTATGCGGTACAATTAGTTTTTTTCACCTATTCCTCAGCCCTTGTAGTAAGAATTTAATGGAAGTGGAGGGCTCTCTAGTGGGCCTGTAACAAAATTAAGGGATAACTGAGTTGAAGTCTGGAGGGTACTAGGTTGTTACATTGTTGCAAGTGTGGGGGCGGGTGTTTCTGCTTATCTTTATAGGTCCTGACTGCAGTGGATCCGGCCCTCTTTTGTTCCTGGTTCCAGACTTCAAGGGAGTTTTTCTGCCGTATTTGGGAGAAGGAGCGTACCAATCAGAAGTCGGTGCCACCGAAGCGTTACCAGGACGTTGTGCAGGAAGATCCTGGCATGTAGGGAGCGGCAAGAGAAAGTTGTGGATCATAATCTGAGAATGTGGTACCACCCACCCCTGCGGCTAGGCCCCGGGGTGCAACTATGCGTAACACTAGACCCACTGTGAGGAGAGGATTGGGCCTAGGGGACCTGGCTGCAGGCCTTGGGTTCCAATCTGCTTCCACAAGTCTCTCTCCCCTAACTCTTGATGCCCCAGGTACACTAGGGATCCCCCTACCTTTGCCCCATCAAATAATGTACATGCGGGTGGCTTAACACCAGCAACTATCTGGGCTGCATCCCCTGAGGTCTCCCACGAGGCCCCCCATGACCCGGTTCACTCCCCTGTAGTTACCCCTGGATCCCACATGGATGGGCCGCAAACGAGCGTAGCTGCTGCTGTTGAGGCATCGTTGCAGCAGCTGCATGCTCTCCCCCAGCGGCTTTTTCCTCGGTCCTGGCCATAGCCCAGGTCTTCATGGGCTCCTTGTCCCATGTGGGCCTGGTTGGTGAGGGCAATATCCAGGTTGGGGGGGTTGGCAGCATGGCGCAGGCTCCGGTACTCCCTGGGCCTGTGTCGGTCCCCGCGTGAACGCAGTAGGGTGCATCGGCACTGAAGGAGCAGGAGCAGGTCTGCGCACGGAGCCATCACCAGTAAGATGGGGAGGCTCCGTGTGGATGTTAGGCCCTCTGACGGGGGGGGCTCCGGAGGGGGGGGGGGGAAGGGCTCCTCATGGGCGAAAGGCTGTTAGGAAGACTCCAGGGGGGAGGCGCACAGCACAGGTACATCAGAATAAAATGGGGTCAGGCAGTGCAACAGGGATTCACAGGGGGATGACTGTGGAGGGGCAAAAGAGCGTGGTTTTGGGCATGGACTGTCTGGATGTGTCTGGCATGGCATCTGGGTTTGCTGATGGCAGGGGGGTGGCAAGGTTTGATGTGTCACAGGGTGTAATACATGAGGCCAATAGGGAAGGCTTGTGTGGGCCACAGGGCCAGGCTCATAACGTGACTGAGGAGGTGATTAGGAATGCAGTTGCAGCTGCACTGGGAATGTGTGTGCAAGGGGGGCAGGGTAGGAGTGTTGCGCACCCATCAGGGGTCCAATCATATGCACGGAGTACTCCCCAACATTTTTTGTCTCCTCAGGGTTCCCACATGGATCACGCAGTTCCAGCTGTGGCATCATCTTCAAGTCAGGAAGCCATGGCACCTACCTCCTCGACTCCAGCCACAACAGCTGCTACATCACAACCTCAGGCATCAGTGGTGAGTACCTATTGCATACACCTGCACACGTACTGTATGGTTAGGTACATCTTCCAGTGGGTCAGGCTCAGAGAGCGAGGGTGACTTAGGCTTAATTGGAAAGGGCCAAAAGGAGATGTTTAAGATGATCAAGAAGTTGGTGGCAGCTCAGGCAAAGGGAAAAGGGCCCCCAGCAGTAGGGAGGGAGGTGGTTTCACTTTCACAGGAGGCTAGCGTAGGGCCTTTGGGCGTCAGGGTGGTAGCAGTATCAAGGAAGGTTGCGTCTCATGGGTATATATACCAATGTTTGGTGCATTCCTTGTACAGGCATCTGAAATCGAAGGTGGTGAAAAAGATTCAAGATGGGCGTTACGGTAACATCTTTGAACTTTCGCCAGAGGTGTGCAGAGCTAGGGAGCGGGCAGCGTATGGCACAGGCCCTAAGAAGGTGCGGTGGCCAAAGACTTTTGAGGAGTGGCAGCGGTCCTTTATGGTATTGGTGACCTGTTATGTGGACAAATGGCATTCGCAGGGGCACAATTTTTTTTTAAGTATGAGGATACTATAAATGATATTCATTCTAGATTTAAGGAATGGGTATGGTGGGAATACGACATGGCCTTTCGTAGAAAGATGGAGGGTAACCCACTTCTTCAATATGGAACCCAGGATCTCTACCTGCGGTCCAAACTGTGGTTAGAAGGCGCAGTGGTTAACTCGCCTCGGACCTAGCCGTCCCTCCCCAAGGCCAAAGCGGTGGGGCAGGGAATGCTGGAAGTTTCAGGATAAGCAATGTGACAGGGGGGCGAACTGTTCCTTTCATCACATATGCAAATTCTGTAGTGGACCACACCCCGGGGTTGAATGTAGCAGGAGGAGGGAGCCTAGTGCAGAAAAGTCAGTCCCAATAGGGGGTCCTGGAAACAAGGGCCCCAATGCCCCTTAATTTGGCAGCCATGGGGCCATGGCTGGCAAATTACCCTGACTCTGAGATGGCTCTGCTGTTTGGGGCGGGGTTGGGTGAGGGGTTTAGAATTCCGGTGGGTGGGAGCGTGTTGGGTTCCACAGTCCACCGTAACCTTAAATCAGCATATGAATTCCCCGAGGTAGTTCGGGATAAATTGGGTAAGGAAGTGGCATTTGGCAGGGTAGCTGACCCCTTTTGGGAGCAGCCTCTGCCTGATCTGGTGGTGTCCCCATTGGGGGTAGTTTCGAAGAAGGACACAGGCAAGTTTAGACTTATTCACCACCTTTCCTTTCCAAAAGGGGCATCAGTGAATGACGCCATTGACCCGGTCATGAGCTCAGTACATTACCAGTCCTTTCACGACACTTTGGTGATCGTCAGGGGCAAGGGAAAGGGGGCACTAATGGCGAAGCTGGACATAGAGTCTACGTTTCGGCTGTTGCCCCTGCACCCATTTGCATTCAGGCTCAAGGGCATGAAGATGGACGGGGCATTCTATGTGGACAAATGTCTTCCCATGGGGTGCTCGCTATCGTGCGCGCTTTTCCAAAGTTTCAGCTCCTTTTTGCACTTGGTAGTACAAAGGCTGTCTAGGGGTGGGGCTGTGGCCCACTACCTTAATGACTTTCTGCTGGTGGGGGAGGCTGATTCTGACGAGTGTGCTCGCATGATGGCGATTATGCAAGACATGATGGAGAGATTTGGGGTGCCTCTGGCAAATGAAAAGACGCAAGGCCCCTGTACCTGTCTTACCATCCTAGGGATTGAAATAGATACACAGGCTGCAGTTTGCAGGCTTTCTCGGGATAAGGTTGACCGCCTGCTGCAGGTGGTTTTGTCCGTGGTTAGCGCTGAATCTATTTCCATCAAGAGGTTGCTGAATTTTGCGATGGGTAGAATCTTTAATAAGTGACTGGAGAGTCAGCTGCAGGGTCCTAGTGGGCATAGGGCTAGGATCAGGGTGTCTACAGAAATGAAGGAGGACCTCAGAGTTTGCAATATCCCTAATAAACACTTATGGATAAACAAATATTTTGTGTGTAGTTATTCCTATTTATGCAGTTATCAATGGTGAGAGAAAACTGATACCTCTTAGGAATAACATGAACAAGTAATGAGATGGAAAGTGAGCTTGTAGTCACAGGTATTAATGATGATGTATACCTGGACTTTTATATATCACTTCAATGGTTAAGCGCTAGTTTAAGTCTCTGATTGAGTTCAACATGTATTATAGAGTTAATGTGACAGGCAAACACAGTAGTAAACAGTTTCTTCTGTATAATTGTAGATTATAGCAGGTATTAATATGACAGGAAAACACTGTAGTAAGTAATTCAGTTAGGCATTCGAACTTGTAGTTATTCTTATTAGAAGTTTATATACAAATGTTTTAAGGCAGTCTCTTATGCTAAATACTTGCGTATAAATCGTTAAGGCAAGGAAAGTTGGGAACAGGTCCGGTATAGTTGAGAGGAGCTGAGATGTTGATCCGTTAGCGGAGGTAACACTCCGTGTTCAGCGTCCCTGCAGACAGCGTGTTCTGACTTCCGTGTACACACGCTGAATTAGAGATGACGTCAGAGTGCTGTGAAAATCCTTTGGTGTGAGAGGCGATCTGAATGTGAAACCTTTAGTAGTTTGATGAATGGTTTCAGATTATAGTAGAATGAATATAACGAATTTGGTAAGGATATTGTTTGTCTGAAAAGAGTTTATCCAATCTGTTGAATTTAGGAAATAGGTAAAAGTTGCAGTAAGTCTGCTTTACCCATACATTTGCAATTATCAAGCACCTGAGCAGTGCTCTAGTCCCTCCTTTTATAGAAGATCTGATATGTCTCTGAGTAAACCTTAAAGGGACAGACATTACCACATATAAGCTACTAGAGGGGTAATGATATGACAGATCCCTCCCGTCAGGATGTCCTCCTACCACCAATTGCACGTGGTTTCGTTGGATATTTAGCGTGGAATTCAGAAAGTAAATGAGGAGCATTAATGTTAGAGTGTTGTACCCATGAATCTTCTTCTGGTCCATATCCCTTCCAGTGGACAAGATATTCTACTCTTCTCCAACGTATCCTGGAGTCAAGTATTCTTTCAATTTCATAATCCGTTTGATCAGGTTCGGATATGACAGGGGGGTCGTTGTCTTGTGGTTGTATGGTGTTGGTTCCAAGGTAGGGTTTCAAAAGCGATACATGGAATGATGGATGTATCTTTAATGTTTGTGGTAGTTTTAGAGTGACGGCATTAGGATTGATGACCTTTGTTATGGAGTAAGGCCCAATGAATTGGTTTGCGAGTTTTTTACAGGGGACTTGAAGTCTAAGATTTTTTGTGGAGAGCAAAACTCTATCACCAAATTTGAAGGTTGGAGGATTACATCTTTTCTTATCATAATATCTCTTTTGAGATGATTTGGCTTCTTCGAGGTGTTTCTTCAATAGTGTTAGAGATGTTTTGATGTTTTGAGTATAATCCATGACTGTTGGATTAGTGGATACAAGGTCTCGTCCAGGGAGAGACTTAGGGTGGTACCCATATGTAGCATGAAAAGGTGATGTTTTGGTGGAGGAGTTTATAGAGTTATTATACGCAAATTCAGCTAAAGGTAACCACTCTACCCAGTCATCTTGAAGATGGCTTACATAGCATCGAAGGTACTGTTCTAGAGTTTGATTTGTACGCTCCGTTAATCCGTTAGATTGAGGGTGGAATGCGGTGGTGAGTCTTGATGAGATTTGTAGTATACGACATAATTCTTTCCAAAATCTAGAGGTGAATTGTGTCCCTCGGTCCGATACAATGGAAGTAGGTAGTCCATGAAGTTTTACAATATGTGACATGAATATTTTTGCAGTAGTGATGGCAGTTGGTAAGGACTTTAGCGGTATGAAATGTGCTAATTTGGTGAGATGGTCTATTACCACTAATATTGTGGTGAATTGGTTTGATGGAGGTAACTCCACTATGAAGTCCATAGCTATCATAGACCAGGGAACCTCTGGAATGGGTAAGGAGCACATAAGACCAAATGGTTTATGGTGGTCTTTCTTGTTCCGAGCACAGGTATTACATTTAGTCACGTAATCAACTACATCCTGATTAAGACGTGGCCACCAAAATGTCCTTTTGAGAAGTTCCATTGTTTTTACTATACCAGGGTGACCTGAGAGAGGTGTATCATGATAATGTTGTATGAGTTCTTTGCGTAAAGAGGAAGGAATATAGGTCTTGTTGTTATGGACAAATAAACCTGTCTTCTCATCCCTTTCACAAGAAGGTGGAATCTCAGTATCAGATTGCAAAGCATTTATTATCTCAGTGAGTAAAGTAGTGGCAGAGGCAATGATTTTGTGAGGAGCAATGATAAACTTTTTCTCTGGTTCTTCAGTGGTCGGTTCTAGGGATCTGGAGAGAGCATCTGCCTTGATATTCTTAGAACCTGGTCTATAGGTTATCAAAAATTCAAATCTGTCGAGAAAAAGAGCCCAACGAACCTGTCTAGAAGAAAGAGTCTTGTTATTCTTGAGATATTGAAGGTTCTTGTGATCGGTGAAGATGTAAAAGGGTTTGGAGGTTCCTTCTAGTAGATGCCTCCAATGTTCCAAAGCACATTTGATGGCTAACAATTCTTTGTCTCCTACAGAGTAATTTTGTTCTGCATTTGTAAGTGTTCTTGAATAATATGCAACTGGATGTAAAGTAGGATTAGTTAGAGATTGTTGGGAGAGTATAGCACCAATACCAGTATTCGAGGCATCAACTTCTACTGTGTATTGGTAATCAGGATGAGGAAGTTGTAGAATTGGAGAGGATGAGAATTTCCGTTTTAGTAGTTCGAATGCCTCTTGAGCTTCATTGTTCCATAAGAATTTGTGTTTGCCTGTTAGTCTGGTTAGAGGTTTGACAATCATAGAGAAGTTTTTTATGAATCGTCTATAGAAATTGGCAAATCCAAGAAATCGTTGTAGCGATTTTACCGAAGTGGGTTTAGTCCAATTGAGTATAGCAGAAACCTTTTCAGGGTCCATCTTTACTCCTGTGGGTGAAATTATATATCCCAAAAATTTGATAGTATTTACATGGAAAAAACACTTCTCCATCTTGGCGTAGAGTTGATGTTCACGTAATCTTGCTAACACCCACCTGACATGTTTGATATGTTCATCTTCGTTACGAGAATAGATTAAAATGTCATCCAAGTAAATTACCATGCACACATCCATGAGATCTTTAAATATATCATTGATAAAATACTGGAATGTGGCGGGTGCATTGGTGAGTCCGAATGGCATGACATTATATTGGAACAACCCATAACGGGTCCTGAAGGCCATTTTCCATTCATCCCCACTCTTTATCCGGATAAGGTTGTAAGCACCTTTAAGGTCTAATTTTGTGAATATGGTGGCATCACTCAACCTTTCTAGAAGCTCAGGGATGAGTGGAAGGGGGTATCGGTTTTTGATAGTTATAGAGTTAAGAGCTCTATAGTCTATGATGGGTCGTCTAGTTCCATCTTTAATAGTGACGAAAAATATGCCTGCGGCTGCCGAAGATGTACTGGGTGAGATAAAACCCTTTCGTAGATTATCGTCTAGGTATTCCCTCAAGAATTGTAATTCTTTCTGTGATAATGGAAATATTCTTCCAAACGGTATGACTGCACCAGGTTTTGTATCAATTGGGCAGTCATATGGCCGATGTGGAGGAAGATTTTCTGCTTCCTTTAAATTGAATACGTCTGAAAATTCAGCGTACTCTTGAGGTAAAGCTGATATAGCATGATTAATCTGTGTATAAGGAAAACAAGTTGAAGAACAGTAAGAGGAATCAAATTTTAACTTGTTTATTGACCAATCAATTGTGGGATTATGTTTTTGTAGCCATGGATATCCCATAATAATAGGATGTATAGATCCTGGAATGATGTCGTATGAAATATATTCTTTGTGACCTGTTTTTGTAGTGGTGAGGAGTGGAATAGTGTGATGTGTAATGGGCCCTTTTAAATAGTTAGACCCATCAATAACTTTAACATAAACTGGTATTTCTTTCATCACACAAGGTATTTTATTTGCATTAACAATTTTCTGATCTATGAACATTCCGAAAGTGTTCCTCGCTCTGGTAGAGGTGTTGGTCCCACTGTAAAGACACAGAAATAGTCAAATGGGTATTTAGTTTGGTAGAGATATTAGTGATACTATAAGAAGTCTTACCCTTCTTTTGACGAATCAGGAGAGGGCATGTAGACACTCCATGGTCTTTGTTAGCACAATACATACATAGGTTGGCTAAGCGACGTCTTGTCTTTTCCTCTTGAGTTAGAGGGCCTTTTATGGTTCCAATTTCCATTGCCACTGCTGGTGTGCTGGGTTTATCGTAATGAACAGGATAATGCTTCTTTGTGAAGGTCTCGGGGTGTTGTCTTTCCATCTTACGTTCTCTGTAGCGTCGATCCATCGATATACAAACTTTTATTAAAGCCTCAAGAGTTTCAGGTAACTCTATACGAGAAAGTTCGTCTTTGAGATGTTCTGATAATCCCAACCTGAATTGATTCTTCAGGCTTATTATATTCCATTGCGAGTCAGTAGCCCATAGTTGGAATTCGGCAATATAATCTTCCACTGCTCGCTTTCCTTGTCTAATGGATCTCAGGTTTTGTTCCGCGGTACTCTGTTTGTTAGTATCCTCATAAAGTGTAGACATGGCAGCAAAGAAATTTTCTAATGAATCTAGTATAGGATCACCAGACTCAAAAAATCTGTCAGCCCAAGCCCTGGGTTCTCCAGATAGATATGATATAGTGGTACAGACTTTAATTCTCTCTGTACAGTATGTCTTGGGTTTCATACTGAATAGTAGCATGCAAGAATTTTTAAATTCACTGTATTTAGAACGTACCCCTGTGAATGGGTGGGGTGGATTAATTTGTGGTTCTGGATGATCAGTGGGTTTCTGTGTAAAATAATCGTTCATTAAACGTTTAAGCGTGTTATTTTCAGTCTTTAGTTCAGTTAAACCCTGTGCAAGTAATTCTACCTTTTGATTAAGGGTGCCAATTTCATTGGTCATGTGCTCAGGATCCATTGTAATCCTTTTTAAAGGCTTGATAATTCTGCAATATCCCTAATAAACACTTATGGATAAACAAATATTTTGTGTGTAGTTATTCCTATTTATGCAGTTATCAATGGTGAGTGAAAACTGATACCTCTTAGGAATAACATGAACAAGTAATGAGATGGAAAGTGAGCTTGTAATCACAGGTATTAATGATGATGTATACCTGGACTTTTATATATCACTTCAATGGTTAAGCGCTAGTTTAAGTCTCTGATTGAGTTCAACATGTATTATAGAGTTAATGTGACAGGCAAACACAGTAGTAAACAGTTTCTTCTGTATAATTGTAGATTATAGCAGGTATTAATATGACAGGAAAACACTGTAGTAAGTAATTCAGTTAGGCATTCGAACTTGTAGTTATTCTTATTAGAAGTTTATATACAAATGTTTTAAGGCAGTCTCTTATGCTAAATACTTGCGTATAAATCGTTAAGGCAAGGAAAGTTGGGAACAGGTCCGGTATAGTTGAGAGGAGCTGAGATGTTGATCCATTAGCGGAGGTAACACTCCGTGTTCAGCGTCCCTGCAGACAGCGTGTTCTGACTTCCGTGTACACACGCTGAATTAGAGATGACGTCAGAGTGCTGTGAAAATCCTTTGGTGTGAGAGGCGATCTGAATGTGAAACCTTTAGTAGTTTGATGAATGGTTTCAGATTATAGTAGAATGAATATAACGAATTTGGTAAGGATATTGTTTGTCTGAAAAGAGTTTATCCAATCTGTTGAATTTAGGAAATAGGTAAAAGTTGCAGTAAGTCTGCTTTACCCATACATTTGCAATTATCAAGCACCTGAGCAGTGCTCTAGTCCCTCCTTTTTTAGAAGATCTGATATGTCTCTGAGTAAACCTTAAAGGGACAGATATTACCACATATAAGCTACTAGAGGGGTAATGATATGACAGAGTTTGGGAAAAATTTCTGAAGAAATTCAATGGTGTCTGCTTATGGAGGAAAGACCCTATTTCAAACCAAACGCTGCACCGCTTTACAAATGTGTCAGGTTTTTTTTGGGTATTGTGCTTACTTAAAGGGTGAATGCAGCGAGGCTCCTTGGCCGGAAGATTGGGTTGGGGCAGGTCTGACTAAGAACCTGACCCTGTTGGAACTTTTTTCAATCATAGTTGCAATTGAGCTGTGGGGACAGAAATTGCCTAATCGGTTTGTAATTTTCTGGTCGGACAACATGAGCGTGGTTTATGCCATAAATCGTTTGCCGGCCTCATCCCCGAGGGTGATCACATATTTGAGGCACCTAGTGTTGCACTGCTTACAGTTGAACACTAGCTTTTAAGCCCGGCACGTGCCTGGGGTAAAAAAATTTAGTGGCGGATGCGTTATCTAGGTTTCAATGGGAGCAGTTTAGGAGGGTGGAGCCAAGGGCTGAGAAAACCGGCCAAACTTGCCCCCTTTTCTTTGGCAGATGACGGGGGCTAGGAAAGTGTCATCCCCCTAGTGAGGGCTTCTTTGGCACCCAAGACATGGAGTTCCTTTGAAAACCATTGGAAGGCCTAGGTCTGCTTTGCTGGCCGACAGGGTTCCAGGTCCAATTGGCTACACAGGTACATGTGCTTGATTGGTTAGCATACTTGTGTAGGCAGGGGGTGTCTAGATTAGCAGCACAGGGCAGGTTGTCTGCTATCTCATTCCTTAACAAAACATTTGGGATTGCTGACTACTTGGGCTCGTCCTTGGTGAGACAGGTATTGAAGGGATGGGGGCGGCTGTCCCCATGCAACAAGGACTGTAGGGAGTCCATCACACCATTGAGATTGTGTGAGCTGGTTGGGACACTGCAGTCAGTGTGCTCATCCAGGTATGATTCTCTTCTCTTTCGGGTGGCTTTCTTATTTGCTCTGGCGGGGGCCTTCAAAGTAGGGGAATTGGTGGCTACTTCTAGGGTAGGCATGATTGGTGGTGTCAAATGGGAGCATGTGCGGCCCGCCAGAATGGGTTTGTTACTGCTAGTCCCCAGGTCTAAAACAGATCCAGAGGGGAAGGGGGCCTGGCTCCCGCTGAACAGACATGAATTCCCGGAATGTTGTCCGGTTAGGAGTTTCGAGGAATATTGTCACGTGAGACCTCTGGGCTCTCTGCAGTTATTTGTACATAAGGACGGTTCATCTCTGTCGGTCTTTCAATTTAAGTAGGTGCTAACAAGGGCAGAGGCTGCAGGGGACCTTGACCCTGCGAGAATTGCGTCCCATTCATTTAGGATTGGGGCTGCCACAAGCGCAGCTAGCGGTGGGTCCTTTGAGGCACATATCAAGAGGCTAGGGTGGTGGAAATCGGGTAGATTTAAGTTGTATATTCGACCATTAGGAGACACGCTGCATTAGGGCCATGCCCAAATAAAGGGGGTCGCAAGGCTATGTTGGTTTGAGTGTAGGGGGTTATTGAAATTCTCTGCTTCCAATGGTTAGCGTTGTGACTCAGCCTCTTATAATGTTATTTCAGGCAAGAATTCTACACCGATGTGCGTATTGATTGTGGGGCACTCATTCATGCATTGGGTGTCCATCAGGACTTTGCAGCAGCCGGGCGGGCAGCAGTTGGGATTTTTGCATCCAGAGCTAGCATCCAGTGGTTGGGGCACAGGGGTTTAACGTGTGATGAGTTGCCTACCCTTCTTCAGGATGCTCATAGGAGGAGCGGGCAGCCTCACATTATTGTACTGCACCTAGGCGGGAATGACATGGGGTCCGTTCCAGTTTTGGACATAATTAGGAGAATGGCTTCGGAAATTTCGTTAGGTTGGTGCTTGGCTCAAGGATGTCAAGATTGGGTGGTCCAACGTGGTTGCACAACTGCATTGGAGGTACATTGTTATGCAGAGGACTGTGTACAATGTGAGGAAGAAGCTGAACAAGGAGATGGGGAGAATGGTCACGGCATTAGGCGGTTTTGCCATAAGTCACGATACTCTAACGGCTGACAATAAGGATCTCTATCGCCCTGATGTCATCCATCTCACGGACGTGGGATTAGACATTTTCCTCAGGGATATTCGTAAAGCTTTTCTCTCTGTAGTTTAAAAAAAAACAAAAAAAAACATGCAATTTGGAAGTTTTAAAAAAAAAAAAAGTTAATTGTATAAGGTGAGCCTGTCAGTTGTAGCGGCAAGAGGCGGCTGACTCTTGTGGCGGTCGGTCAGGGCCCAGAGAGCGGGCAGGGAGAGAGAAGAGTGATGCCCTAGGATGGGGGAGGTGACTCCCGCTAGGTGCCGACCTAGGGGTTACTTCCCCCTATGAATCATAGGCTAAATAGCTCTACCAGCTTACAGCTTTCTCTCTCTGCCAATTGGACGCGCGCAATCCGTGCCGCGCTGCAAACTCCGTTTTGGACCCTGGCCGTCTGTTAGTAGGGGTTAAACTAGCTAGTTCATTGCCGCCACCAGTTTGTTAAGAACTTTATACAGTTCTTAGTTATTGTTATTATTAAAGGGACATTATACACTCATTTTTTCTTTGCATAAATGTTTTGTAGATGATCTATTTATATAGCCCATAAAGTTTTTTTTTTTTTTTAAATGCTTGCTTATTTTTAAATAACATTGTTCTGATTTTCAGAATCCTAACCAAGCCCCAAAGTTTTATGAGAATACCATCAGCTACCTTCTCCAGCTTGCTCCTGTTTGTGTAAAGGGTCTTTTCATATACAAAAGAAGGGGGAGGGGGGAGTGTCTTATTTCCCACTTGCAGTGGGCTTTCCAGCTACCTTTTCAACAGAGCTAAACTAAGAGCTTCTAAGTAAGTTTTTAAACAGTTTTATACTGGATTTTTATATCAGTATCTGTGCATCTTATTCTTTATAGTGTTGTCTATTGCATGCAGTTATATGAAAATGAGTGTATACTGTCCCTTTAAAGTTGCCTAAGTTGGCATATTTACATAGCCTAATTTAAGAGGTTTATTTTTGTAATAAACGTGACCGTGACCGGTCTTTAGCCCAAAACCTGTTGTTGTGTGTTTATTGGTGTAATCATTCTAGGGTGCATAAGATGTAATAGGAAGTTTATCTCTTATGGAAGTGGAGGGCCCTCTAGTGGGCCTGTAACAAAATTAAGGGATAACTGATTTGAAGTCTGGAGGGTACTAGGTTGTTACATTGTTGCAAGTTTGTGGGGGGGGGGGTGTTTCTGCTTACTTTTATAGATCCTGGCTGCAGTGGATCCAGCCCTCTTTTGTTCCTGGTTCCAGACTTCAAGGGAGTTTTTCCCCGCCCGTCCCTGAATGAAGAGGTGGCGGCTCGTAATGGCAATGGGTAGGGTCCACCCTGGCGTGGGTAGGTTTATGTGAACTAGCCCTCTAAGTCCAGGTTTTAATTATAGCCTTCCACCTTTTTCAGGCGTGTTTTTATGACTCGTTTGGAGAGGTCGCTTTACTGGGCTGGTTGTTTATGCCCTAGCTGGTGGTCGGTCAGGGCCCAGAGAGCGGGCAGGGAGAGAGAAGAGTGATGCCCTAGGATGGGGGAGGTGACACCAGCTAGGTGCTGACCTAAGGGTTACTCCTCCCTATGAATCATAGGACAAATAGCTCTTCCAGCTTACAGCTTTCTCTCTCTGACAATTGGGCACGCGCAATCCGTGCCGCGCTGCAAACACTGTGTAGGACCCTGGCCGTCTGTTATTAGGGGTTAAACTAGCTAGTTCATTGCCGCCCAGTTTGTTAAGAACTTTATACAGTTCTTGGTAATTGTTATTATTAAAGTTGCCTAAGTTGGCATATTTACATAGCCTAATTTAAGAGGTTTACTTTTGTAATAAACGTGACCATGACCGGTCTGTAGCCCAAAACCTGTTGTTGTGTGTTTATTGGTTTAATAACTCTAGGGTGCATAAGACGTAATAGGAAGTGTATCTCTTAAGGGAATCAAAACAATCTGTTTTATTGTTATAATAAGAAAGCACTAAGCAGTGGCTTGTACTTAATATAAATCTTTGAACTATGCATTATTCATCATTTTTTTTTTTATTGTACCTTTTATTTTTAACTTAATTTGTGCAGTGTCCATTACTTCATGTCACAACAACACAAGGGGGCTGTGGTCTTTACACAAAGGCAGATAGTTTTTCCTAATATAGGATTCATCTATCTGCTAGCTTCAATCAATTTATTACGCATGTTCAGTAGAAAACTGTTGCTGCAAAAATCACATGACAATAGAACCCAAGTTCTATAATAATACCTCTCTTATTTAGATGTGGGAAGTGGCTACAGTGAGAATTTCTAAGAGCTCATTTAGCAAAAAAAACAAGTAAGTTGTCTGATTTTTTTTCAACACATTCTGTTTCTTTTTTCTGTTTAATTTGATTTAACATATTATTTCTACTAAATTAGCTGTATATCAACCTGTACTTGAGCTCAGATAGGTAAAGGAACTCTATTGAAAATTAAACTGTCATGATTCAGATAGGGCATGCAATTTAAATAACTTTCCAATTTACTTTTATCATTAAACTTGCTTTGTTTTCTTGCTATTTTTTTGTTGAAAACTAAACCCAGGTAGGCTCATATGCTAATTTCTAAGGCCAGAGTTCATGTGTGCCATATAGATATTATTGTGCTCACTCCCATGGAGTTATTTATGAGTCAGCATTGATTGTCTTAAATGCAAATCTGTCACAATAACTGAGATAAGGGGGCAGTGTGCAGAGGCTTAGATACAAGGTAATCACAGAGGTAAAAAGTGTATTTATATAACTGTGTTGGTTATGCAAAACTGGGGTATGGGTAATAAAGGGATTATCTTTCTTTTTAAACAATACAAATTCTGAAGTAGTTTTAGGGGCCAATTTATCAAGGCCTGAATGAAGCTGAATGCCGCTGTTTCCGCTCTGAGGCGGCGGACAGCAATCAGCCCGATCGGATATGATCAGGTTAATTGACACCCCATGCTAGCGTCCTGCAGGGGGCGGTATTGCACAAGCAGTGGGCAATATTGCACAAGCATTTCACGAGATATGCTTGTGCAATGATAAATGCTGACAGCGTATGCTGTCAGCATTTATCGATGTGCGGCGGACATGATAATTCTGCCCCTAAACCTTTAATCAGGCAAGGATATCCACAGAAAATACAAGTTAGTGTGTGTGCCCTGTGGACTACAGCTAAAAAAAAAACTGCTGCGTAAACTTTAATGTTGTTTTGTCTAGAAAACATGACCCTTTGAATTCTCTGGTTCAGATACTATGTGACCTATCTGTCTACAACCACTTGCTGTGCTGTATGATGAATTAGGTTCCCCATTATAGCATCTCAAACTTAGCAGTCAGCACCTTAGTCTATTTTCATATTGTTTAATCTGGTATGTTATGTCCTGTCATCATGAGCTCATACCCATTCCCCAATCTCATGCAAATATGCTTTCAATTTATGCTACTCATGTGACTACAAAGGCAGCAACACAGGATCTACAAAACAACTTTAAAATAACTAAATGACAAGACGCTTCTGTAAATTGAGATAACTGTATTCAGTTTCATTGATTGCTGAAAGCTTCATTATAGGTTCAGTAGCTCTTAGCTGACAGAAACAAAAGCGATGCAGGAACTATTATTTGATATAATTAGAGTGTTTTTAAACATTGTGGCCTAGATTTGGAGTTCGGCGGTAGCCGTCAAAACCAGCGTTAGAGGCTCCTAACGCTGGTTTTGGGCGCCCGCTGGTATTTGGAGTCAGTGATTAAAGGGTCTAACGCTCACTTTTCAGCCGCGACTTTTCCATACCGCAGATCCCCCTACGCCATTTGCGTAGCCTATCTTTTCAATGGGATCTTTCTAACGCTGGTATTTAGAGTCGTTTCTGAAGTGAGCGTTAGAGCTCTAACGACAAGATTCCAGCCGCCTGAAAATAGCAGGAGTTAAGAGCTTTCTGGCTAATGCCGGTTTATAAAGCTCTTAACTACTGTACCCTAAAGTACACTAACACCCATAAACTACCTATGTACCCCTAAACCGAGCTCCCCCCACATCGCCGCCACTCGATTAAAATTTTTAACCCCTAATCTGCCGACCGCCACCTACGTTATACTTATGTACCCCTAATCTGCTGCCCCTAACCCCGCCGACCCCTATATTATATTTCTTAACCCCTAACTTGCCCCCCACAACGTCGCCGCAAGCTACTTAAAATAATTAACCCCTAATCTTCCGACCGCAAATCGCCGCCACCTACGTTATCCCTATGTACCCCTAATCTGCTACCCCTAACACCGCCGACCCCTATATTATATTTATTAACCCCTAATCTGCCCCCCTCAACGTCGCCGACACCTGCCTACACTTATTAACTCCTAATCTGCCGAGCGGACCTGAGCGCTACTATAATAAAGTTATTAGCCCCTAATCCGCCTCACTAACCCTATCATAAATAGTATTAACCCCTAATCTGCCCTCCCTAACATCGCCGACACCTACCTTCAATTATTAACCCCTAATCTTCCGATCGGAGCTCACCGCTATTCTAATAAATGTATTAACCCCTAAAGCTAAGTCTAACCCTAACACTAACACCCCCCTAACTTAAATATAATTTACATCTAACGAAATAAATTAACTCTTATTAAATAAATTAATCCTATTTAAAGCTAAATACTTACCTGTAAAATAAACCCTAATATAGCTACAATATAAATTATAATTATATTATAGCTATTTTAGGATTAATATTTATTTTACAGGAAACTTTGTATTTATTTTAACCAGGTACAATAGCTATTAAATAGTTAAGAACTATTTAATAGTTACCTAGTTAAAATAATTACAAATTTACCTGTAAAATAAATCCTAACCTAAGATATAATTAAACCTAACACTACCCTATCAATAAAATAATTAAATAAACTACCTACAATTACCTACAATTAACCTAACACTACACTATCAATAAATTAATTAAGCACAATTGCTACAAATAAATACAATTAAATAAACTATCTAAAGTACAAAAAATAAAAAAGAACTAAGTTACAGAAAATAAAAAAATATTTACAAACATAAGAAAAATATTACAACAATTTTAAACTAATTACACCTACTCTAAGCCCCCTAATAAAATAACAAAGCCCCCCAAAATAAAAAATTCCCTACCCTATTCTAAATTAAAAAAGTTACAAGCTCTTTTACCTTACCAGCCCTGAACAGGGCCCTTTGCGGGGCATGCCCCAAGAAGTTCAGCTCTTTTGCCTGTAAAAAAAAACATACAATACCCCCCCCCCCCAACATTACAACCCACCACCCACATACCCCTAATCTAACCCAAACCCCCCTTAAATAAACCTAACACTAAGCCCCTGAAGATCTTCCTACCTTGTCTTCACCATCCAGGTATCACCGATCCGTCCTGGCTCCAAGATCTTCATCCAACCCAAGGGGGGGTTGGCGATCCATAATCCGGTGCTGAAGAGGTCCAGAAGAGGCTCCAAAGTCTTCCTCCTATCCGGCAAGAAGAGGACATCCGGACCGGCAAACATCTTCTCCAAGCGGCATCTTCGATCTTCTTCCATCCGGTGCGGAGCGGGTCCATCTTGAAGCAGGCGACGCGGATCCATCCTCTTCTTCCGATGTCTCCCGACTAATGACGGTTCCTTTAAGGGACGTCATCCAAGATGGCGTCCCTCGAATTCCGATTGGCTGATAGGATTCTATCAGCCAATCGGAATTAAGGTAGCTCGCATTCTATTGGCTGATCGGAACAGCCAATAGAATGCGAGCTCAATCTGATTGGCTGATTGGATCAGCCAATCGGATTGAACTTGATTCTGATTGGCTGATTCCATCAGCCAATCAGAAAATTCATACCTTAATTCCGATTGGCTGATAGAATCCTATCAGCCAATCGGAATTTGAGGGACGCCATCTTGGATGATGTCCCTTAAAGGAACCGTCATTAGTCGGGAGACATCGGAAGAAGAGGATGGATCCGCGTCGCCTGCTTCAAGATGGACCCGCTCCGCACCGGATGGAAGAAGATCGAAGATGCCGCTTGGAGAAGATGTTTGCCGGTCCGGATGTCCTCTTCTTGCCGGATAGGAGGAAGACTTTGGAGCCTCTTCTGGACCTCTTCAGCACCGGATTATGGATCGCCAACCCCCCCTTGGGTTGGATGAAGATCTTGGAGCCAGGACGGATCGGTGATACCTGGATGGTGAAGACAAGGTAGGAAGATCTTCAGGGGCTTAGTGTTAGGTTTATTTAAGGGGGGTTTGGGTTAGATTAGGGGTATGTGGGTGGTGGGTTGTAATGTTGGGGGGGGGGTATTGTATGTTTTTTTTTACAGGCAAAAGAGCTGAACTTCTTGGGGCATGCCCCGCAAAGGGCCCTGTTCAGGGCTGGTAAGGTAAAAGAGCTTGTAACTTTTTTAATTTAGAATAGGGTAGGGAATTTTTTATTTTGGGGGGCTTTGTTATTTTATTAGGGGGCTTAGAGTAGGTGTAATTAGTTTAAAATTGTTGTAATATTTTTCTTATGTTTGTAAATATTTTTTTATTTTCTGTAACTTAGTTCTTTTTTATTTTTTGTACTTTAGATAGTTTATTTAATTGTATTTATTTGTAGCAATTGTGTTTAATTAATTTATTGATAGTGTAGTGTTAGGTTAATTGTAGGTAATTGTAGGTAGTTTATTTAATTATTTTATTGATAGGGTAGTGTTAGGTTTAATTATATCTTAGGTTAGGATTTATTTTACAGGTAAATTTGTTATTATTTTAACTAGGTAACTATTAAATAGTTCTTAACTATTTAATAGCTATTGTACCTGGTTAAAATAATTACAAAGTTGCCTGTAAAATAAATATTAATCCTAAAATAGCTACAATATAATTATAATTTATATTGTAGCTATATTAGGGTTTATTTTACAGGTAAGTATTTAGCTTTAAATAGGAATAATTTATTTAGTAAGAGTTAATTTATTTCGTTAGATGTAAATTATATTTAAGTTAGGGGGGTGTTAGTGTTAGGGTTAGACTTAGCTTTAGGGGTTAATACATTTATTAGAATAGCGGTGAGCTCCGGTCGTCAGATTAGGGGTTAATAATTGAAGTTAGGTGTCGGCGATGTTAGGGAGGGCAGATTAGGGGTTAATACTATTTATGATAGGGTTAGTGAGGCGGATTAGGGGTTAATAACTTTATTATAGTAGCGCTCAGGTCCGCTCGGCAGATTAGGGGTTAATAAGTGTAGGTAGGTGTCGGCGACGTTGTGGGGGGCAGGTTAGGGGTTAATAAATATAATATAGGGGTCTGCGGTGTTAGGGGCAGCAGATTAGGGGTACATAGGGATAACGTTGGTTGCGGCGGTGTACGGAGCGGCAGATTAGGGGTTAATAATAATATGCAGGGGTCAGCGATAGCGGGGGCGGCAGATTAGGGGTTAATAAGTGTAATGCTAGGGGTGTTTAGACTCGGGGTACATGTTAGAGTGTTAGGTGCAGACGTAGGAAGTGTTTCCCCATAGGAAACAATGGGGCTGCGTTAGGAGCTGAACGCTGCTTTTTTGCAGGTGTTAGGTTTTTTTTCAGCTCAAACAGCCCCATTGTTTCCTATGGGAGAATCGTGCACGAGCACGTTTTTGATGCCGGCCGCGTCCGTAAGCAACTCTGGTATCGAGAGTTGCATTTGCGGTAAAAATGCTCTACGCTCCTTTTTTGGAGCCTAACGCAGCATTTGTTTGAACTCTCGATACCAGAGTTAAATTTATGGTGAGGCCAGAAAAAAACCCGCGGAGCGTTAACAGCCCATCTACTGCCAAACTCCAAATCTAGGCCTGTGTTAGCACAGCAGGTAAATCCAGCAGAATAATTGTCTTTATAGGGAAAGGTGTTAGTAGCAGAAGTGAGGTTCTGATAAAACTTTACAAAAACAGTTATAAAAGCTATAATAGCAACCTCAAAACATTTTAAAGGATTTTAGTAATGTTCAAGTGGATTTTTTTTTTTTTGGGCCAGATTACGAGTGGAGTACTAACAGTTACGCATGAGTGAAAAGGGGTTTATCGTGGCTGTTTGTGCGTGTCCATTTATCGCTTGCATTACAAGTAAAGTGATTGCTTGCAATTCAAGTTAACATGTCGTGATAGCCCGTCCTTAGCTCTGGTTAACTGTTTAGCGAAACAAAAATGTGTCATAAACACATCAAAAATACATTATAAAGTACAGTTTCACTCATAAAAATGTATAAAAAATATTTTTAAAAATATTGCAAAAAAATGTATGAGTGCTCAAAGATATGAGGTGTCAGGTGTTAGAAAAATAAAAAGGCAGGCAAAGGGCTTTAACGTAAATACATTCATATACATGTCTTAGTATATATATGTCTAAATGTGTGTACATATGTATTTATGTATTTATATTTGTATATATGTATTTACAGACATATAAACACATAAATATGAGTGTTAAATACAGCTCCACTTGTAATCTGGCCCTTTATGTGCCCTATTTTATCTTGTCTGCCAGCTTAGTGACAGATTATGAGTGGAGCGCAAAATATCTCTTACTCGACCACCATAGATGTGCTGCACTCAGTAATACCAGTGCACACAAATGTGCGCTGGTATTACAAGTTGAGCACAATGTGAACGCGACCTCATGTTCACAATGCAGGGGAGCTTTGCACTCACGAGAGTGTATTTCTATAGGCTCCAATGAGAGCCTCGTTCTCATGATGTGACACACGGCTGAGAACCTAGCGCAGCAAAGGGGGTAAGTCACGGAGCGATGGGCAGCAAATGTTAAATATATTTATATTTGAATATATACATGTATATATTATGTTTTATATGAGTATATGCAAATATTAACACATAAATATATATTTATATTAAGCATATACATTTATATTTACAAGGAACACACAGTCCCCATAGACTGCAATGTAAAGGCACTTTTCAGTGCTGTTTTTTCTTTTTCAACACCCAACATTCGTTCCCTTTCAGCCCTTAAATCTGCTTTGGACAGTTCTTATTTAAAAAAATTAAAATGCTACTTTTTTTTTATTTACAAAACCAACTCTACACTTTATTTTAGGGGCAATTGGGGCACATTTTGAAAATTAACCAGAGATTTGATCTCTGGTTAATTTTCAGAGCACTAATTGCTATTGTAAGCTCATAGTATCATTAGCCAGCCACTTGTGAAGGCTGGTTATTTACCGGGCGCCCGATAAATTTGATCTCCACTTGCCTTAATATCCTCTCAAATTTAAAGGGGTGTGAAAAAGGTTATTTCATGATTTAGTTAGTGCATACAAATAATAATATAAAAAAAACTTCCACTTATTAAATTTTATTCCTTCTAATGGTATTCTATGTTGAAGAGCATACACAATTAGGCAATATGCACATCTCTGGCACCCTGAACAGCAACAGCTTTGCAAGATTTTTTTTATCAATACTTTCCACTTTTCAGCACTAAATGGCAACAGTGTTTGTACAAAGTTAAAAGCACTCTTGAAAAATTAATCTTCCTTAAAAAATATAAAAAAAATGCATGTGGTTAAAATTCTAAAGGCAGGAAATACTTCTCTGCAGGTGGGAAAGGCTTCCACTTCACAGTTTTACACAAGTCAGAACCGATGCATCAATGTCCTTGTCAATTGATTTATTCTTATGTCAGCCAATAAGTATTAAAGCTTCACTTTTGTTCTTGGCAATCCTTAACCCATTCAAAAAAACTTGTAGCAGTAGCACTAGTTTAACTTTATTCAAATTTAAAGGGATATAAAACCCAAATTTTTTCTTTCATGATTCAGATAGGAGCCGGCCCATTTATGGTTCAGCACCTGCGTAGCACTTGCTGATCGGTGGCTAAATGTAGCCACCAATCAGCAAGCGCTACCCAGGGTACTGAACCAAAATTGGGCTGGCTTCTAAGCTTACATTCCTGATTTTAAAATAAAGATACCAAGAGAACGAAGAAAAATTGATAATATGAGTAAATGAGAAAGTTGCCTAAAATTGAACACTGTGAGGCCCATTTATCAAGCTCCGAATGGAGCTTGAGGGCCCGTGTTCCGGGCGAGTGATTGACACCTCCCTGCTGGCGGCCGATTGGCCATGAGTCTGCAGGGGGCTGCGTTGCACCAATAGCTCGGAAGAGCTGCTGGTGCAATGCTGAATACAGAGAGCGTATTGATCTCCGCATTCAGCGATGTCTGTCAGACCTGATCCACACTGCCGGATCAGGTCCGACAGATATTTGATAAATAGGCCTCTGTATCTGAATCACAGAAAAAAAGAATTGGGTTTCATATCCCTTTAATAATAAAATGTACATTATTTTCCATGTGAATAATATAGGAATGTAAAATATGCATTTTCCGTTTTGTGTTTTGCAGTTTAGACCTTAACGCAGAAGAACATTGGAATGTGAAATATTCATATTTTCATGTCGGGTTAGCACACTTGAGAAAACATCATTGGGTTTGCGTGTGAGTAGGGAACATTAAGCATTGTGTTAATAATGTGCCTTAACAATACTAAGTTTTATTGTGCGCTAACCATACTGTGTTAAGATCTAAAGCATAAAACACAAACAGGTAGATTACACGTTTTGAGTTACGGCTTTTAACACTGAAAAAATGGCAATTTCAGCGTAGTGGCCAGGAACGCATATTACGAGTCGTGTCGGCATAGCGATACTGCAAACATTTTAGCCTGTAACGCAATGTCCATTATGCACTCAAACAAATTATGTTTTTGTGTGGGATTTTCATAGCGCCGGTATTACAGGTTGTGCGGTCCAGGCTAAAATGCTTGCGTTAAAGCCTATACCGACACGATCTATACCGCCATCTGAGAGCAGTAGTTATGAGTTTTGTGTAACAAACATGTTTCACAAAACTCATAACTAAACTGTTACAAAGTACACTAACACCCATAAACTACCTATTAACCCCTAAACTGCTGCCCTTCTGCATCGCAAACACTATATTAAACTTATATATTTATGTATTGGGTACTTGTAAAGCGCAGCTAATCACCCGTAAGGGTCTCAAGGTGCTGCTCATTTTATCAACCTCGGAAGGATGAAAGGCTGAGTGGACCTTGCAGGGGATTGAACCTGCAACCCTCAGGTTGCTACAGAGTTCAGCCACAGTGAATTAGCATGCTGAGCAAAATGTATTAATCCCTAATCCACCGCCCACCCACAATGTGACTATTAAATACATTTATTAACCTCTAATCTGCTGCCCCCGACATCGCCGACACTATAGTAAAGTTATTAACCCATAAACCTCCGGCCTCCCACATTGCAGCCACTATATAAACCTAATAACCCCTAAACCTCCGGCCTCCCACATCGTCACCACTAAATAAACTTATTAACCCCTAAACCTCCGGCCTCCCACATATCTGCAACTAAATAAACCTATTAACCCCTACACTGCTGACCCCCACATCGCAAAACACTAAATTAAACTATTAAACCCTAAACCTAACGCCCCCTAACTTTAAATTAAAATTACAATATAAATATCTTTAAATAAATAAAAACTTACCTGTGAAATAAAAATAAACCTACCAATAAAGGGACACTGAACCCACATGTTTTCTTTTGTGATTCAGATTCAGATAGAGCATGCAATTTTAAGCAACTTTCTAATTTACTCCTATTAGCAAATGTTCTTCATTTTCTTGGTATCTTTATTTGAAAAGTGAGAATGTAAGTTTAGATGCCGGCCCTGGGTTGTTCTTGCTGATTGGTGGATAAATTCATCCAGCAATAAACAAGTGCTGTCCAGGGTTCTGGACTTTCTTTTTCAAATAAAGATAGCAAGAGAACGGAAATAAATTGATGAAAGGAGTAAATTAGAAAGTGGATTAAAATTGCATGCTCTATCTGAATCAAGAAAGAAAAAATGTGGGTTCAGTATCCCTTTAAACTATAAATTAACCTAACCTAATGCTGGGATGAAGATGTCGCCGCCCCCGTGATGGCTGAAGATGTTGCCGCCTGGATGAAGACTTCTCGCCACCTGAATGGAGATGGATGTCCGGACTTCAGGAACCGTGATAATATATTCTGGGCTTAGTGTTAGGTATTTTTTTTATATTTTGGGGTGTTTTTTTTTAAGATTAGGGTTTAGGCAATTTGAAAAAGAGCTAAATGCCCTTTTAAGGACAATGCCCATACAAATGCCCTTTAAGGGCAATGGGTAGCTTAGGTCTTTTTTAGAGTTAGTTTTTTTTATTTTGGGGGGTTGGTTGGGTGGTGGGTTTTACTGTTGGGGGGACTTTGTATTTTTTTACAGGTAAAATAACTGTTTAACTTAGGGCAATGCCCTACAAAAGGCCCTTTTTAGGGCTATTGGTAGTTTATTGTAGGCTAGGGGGGTGTTCTTATTTTGGGGGGCTTTTTATTTTTATAGGGCTATTAGATTAGGTGTAATTGTTTTTATTTTTGATAATTTCGTTTATTGTTTTTTGCAAGCTTACAGCTAGATTACGAGTTTTGCGTTATGAGTGAAAAAGCATTGTTATGCTTCATAACGATGCTTTTTTCACTAACGCCGGTATTACAAGTCTTGTCAGAATAGCTGAACCGCACACCTTTTTGGCTGTCATGCAACGTCAGTACCGCACTTTAAGAACAGTATCGCACTTTAAGAAAAGTCCTTTTTCAATGGGACTTCCAAAGCGCTGCTATTACGAGTTTTGCAGTGAGGCCAAAAAGTGAGCGGTACAGCCTAAAATGACAAGATCTGTACCGCCATCTAAAGTCAGTAGTTATGAGATTTACGTTATAAAGCTGTAGCATAAAACTCATAACTAAACTGTGACAAAGTGCACTAACATCCATACACTACCTATTAACCCCTAAACCGAGGCCCTCCCGCATCGCAAACATTAAATTAAAATGATTAACCCCTAATCTGCCGCTCCAGACATTGTCGCCACTATTAAAATGTATTCACCCCTATTCCGCCACTCCCTGACATTGTCGCCACTATAATAAAACTATTAACCCCTAAACCGATGCCCTCCCGCATCGCAAACACTATTTAAATATTATTAACCCCTAATATGTTGTCCGCCCACATCGCCGCTTTAATAAACCTATTAAGAACTAAACCGCAAGCCCCCAACAACAAAATATACTAAATTAAACTATTAACCCCTAAACCTCTGGCTTCCCATATCACTACATAAATATATTAACCCCTAAACCTAACCCTTACCCTAACGTAACCCTAACCCTAAGCATAGCCCTAACCCTAACACCCCCTAACTTAAATATAATTAAAATAAATCTAAATCAACCTTACAATTATTACCTAAATAATTTCTATTTAAAACTAAATACAAACTTACCTGTAAAAAAAAACCTAAGCTAGCTACAATATAACTAATAGTTACATTGTAGCTATCTTAGGTTTTATTTTTATTTCAGAGCTAAGTTTGTATTTATTTTAACTAGGTAGACTAGTTAGTAAATAGTTATTAACTATTTACTAGCTACCTAGTTAAAATAAATGCAAAGTTACCTGTAAAATAAAACCTTACAATAAAATAAAATAAATTAAATTAATGAAATACAATTATCTAAATTCCAAAAATTAAACACTAAATTTCAGAAAATAAAAAATGAAATTATCGGGAGTCGGCCGACGAAGAACATGGCCGCAGAATAGGATAGCTCCGGAGCTCTGAAACCGGATGGCGGGTCCCCCGGGCAGTATCAAACACTAATTTACTGCCATTAGGAGGCATCATCTATCCGACCACCTTGGGAGTCTAACATGGGTGAAAAACCCCCACATCAACACAATTTTGTGAGAACGCCGACCCCGAGGCCTAAGCATCGCGCAGGAGCATGGTGACGCAGCTACAACACATACTAGGCAGCAGCGGTGAGAACAATTAGCAGCAAGCGGACCAAAGCAACCCACTCAGAATGTAACAGGGACCAAAAAGGAGCTGGACATCGATGCCGCTGATTACCTACACCTACAGCTGACCGCAAGTATACATTTAATGCACACGACAGGGGCTCACAAGGGACATTACAAGCAGAGACTGACCTAGCACTTAGGCCCCCCCTGAAACACGAGATATCAATCTACATAAGCCTCTACAAACTGCACTCCTGGCAGGCCCTCAATATTATTTCAGCCTAACATGGAAACCCCCAAGGGGGGATAATGCTAAAACCGGCCTCCATGCCAGAAAAGCCGCAGGGACAGTAACTATATTTATAAACAATCAGCCTGTCCTTATTTAAAACGGTCAAAGAATTCCTCCGGACGACACCTATACAAATTAGATGCAGCCCACACTCATCATTGGGTGACAGTGGAACATTTAACAGCAGCAAATACATAGAACATTCTGAGGTTACACAAACTTTTCCCTTCTCATAATCACGAGGGCGCGGAATCCGCAGCCGAGATACCTCTAAATAAAAGACCAACATGGCATCACGCAACAAACATAAAGCTGAAAAGTCAAATAAACCAGCTCTGTCTGCAAATACCAAGCTAAATGCTTTTTTTAAACCCCAAGAAGGGCTAACATCCTCAAACACAAACATGCTTACTGAAGACAGCGCAGATGGCTTGGAAGAAAACTCACAATGGGGCGACACTCAAAACACCCCACTCACAAAAGCTGACTTGGACAACCTTCCCACCAAGAAGGATCTTACCTTTTTCATGTCTCAGGTTAACCAAGCGATTAAGGAAGGTTTAGCAGGGGTAAAGAAAGAAGTTACTGCTTTAGGAAACAGAGTGATGTTGCTAGAAGAACAAGTAGAAGAAACGACTAAAACCTCAGATAACCTAGAAGAAGCTGTTCAACAACAGAATACAGCGATAGTACGGCTGCAGGAACAAATGGAGGACCTCGACAATCGAGGTAGACGACAGAACCTCAGAATCAGAGGTGTCCCGGAGCAGATACTTCAAGCACAAATAGCCTCATACCTACAAAACTTATTTAAATACTTGCTGGATCTGAATACAGGCGAAACTATTGTTCTGGACAGAGCACATAGGGCCTTGAGAGCACGGCCTTCCGCAACAGCTCCTCCAAGGGACATTGTCTTGTGCTGTCATAAATTTACAGACAAAGAGAGAATTTTGCAGGCAGCGAGAAAGAAATCACCAATCATTTTTGGGGAAGACAATATACAGATATATGCAGACCTTAGCAGCCTCACATTGGCGAAACGAAAAGAAGCACGGTACCTAACTCTGCACTTAACCGACCTTGGCATCCCATATAGATGGGGCTTCCCTTTTTCCATCAAAGTCACAAAGGATGACAAGATCTATACATATAGGAGCCCTGAGGACATAGAGAGCTTCTGCAAGCAATTGGAAATATCGCAACCATCCCTTCCATCTTTAAAAGCCCCAGACCGGGGTAATAAAACTCAGACTAACCTCCCACAGAGGCCACAACGCCCAGAATGGACAACAGTCCCGAAAAAAAGGAGAAACACCCCCTCTGGCTCCTTGACTGGAGACGGAGAAGAAGAAGATATAACCTGAATTCGCTGCATGACATATACAGAGTCTTTCTTCTTAGGTGACTCGAGGCCAAGTGCTGACTGCTAGCCTCATAGGCTTCACCAGATATGTTAGGTTTGATCAACAGTTAATATATTGAAATAGTTATTATAAACTGCCTTCACTGTAATTGAATGATTTGAGGGGTTTATTTGAAAGAGTTGAAATGTTCCATTAGTTGAATTACCTCCAATTTCCCCATCCCGGTTCGGGGTCCCGCCCCGGAAACAGAGCTGGCCAAACTTGGTTCTTAATCCCCCTTTACTACTACTACTGTTACTTTGGCCAGCTGCTCTTCTCCCTCCCTTCTATTCCCTCCTCGCCCCTTCCCCCTTCCTCCCTTTTCTCCCCGACCCTTCCCTCCATCCACCTTCAGCTTCTCCCCCTTTCCCTCCACTTCCTTCTCTTGCTTCCCATAGTCCCCCGACTTCCAGTAGATATGGGTTTATACCCCTTATTTGCACTATTGAGATGTATCAAGATTTTGTTAAAAGATTTGTATTATCACAGTTATGTTAATTTTTCTTTTGTTTTTCCTCTCATGTCTGTCACTTCTGCTCCATTTAAAAGGGTAAAGTCACCTTATCCGACCTTCTTCCTTTCTGTCCTTTACTACAAGCCAGGTCATCCTGATGCAGCCGCTTTGACAACTACCACTGCTGAATATCTACATGGGGTAAGAGCTTTTACATATACTCGACACACTCACAAATGACTGACAACACATTGACGCTCATTTCACAAAATGTGAAGGGACTAAACTCTCCCACAAAACGCTCAATAGCACTGCGATGCTTTGCTAAACACAAAGACTCGATTATCTTTATTCAGGAAACCCATTTCAAAGAGCAGGCGGAACCTAGATTCCTCTCCAAGTCACATCCAGAGGTTTATTTTAACTCCCTACCAGGTAAAAAAGCAAATGGTGTGGGGATCCTACTACACAAGAATATTCATTTTAAACTAACGAAAAAAGTAACAGATGATGAGGGTAGAATTCTGATACTAATAGGGACACTATTTAACAACCCGGTGACCTTAGCAAATGTATATGCTCCCAATAATCATAAGGCGAAATTCTTCAACCAACTTAGCAAACTAATAAACGATAATAAGAAGGGGACTTTAATTTTGGGTGGGGATTTGAATGTCACATTAGACCCCACGTTAGATTCCTCCTCTGGGAAGACACCCTCCTTAGCCCGACCCCCAAACGCGATTTATAATTGCCTGTCACAGCTAGGTCTGATAGATGTCTGGCGAATACAGCATAGTTCACAAAGAAACTACACGTTTTATTCTCACCCCTGGGCAGTCTACACGAGAATAGATTACCTCTTAATTGAGAGACACCACCTAGCTCTAGCCACAGAATCCGATATTCAGCCAACTGCCTGGTCAGATCACTCCCAGATAAGCATCAATCTGAAATGGCCCAATCACCCTATCACCCCCTTCATATGGAGATTAGACAGCTCGCTCCTCAACGATCCAGCAACCAAAGAGACCCTGACTAAGACATTACGGGAATATTTCCAAATAAATGCTACACCTGATATGAAACCTAAACTGGTATGGGAAGCCCATAAGGCTGTTATGAGGGGAGAATGCATCAAACAATTGTCATTTAGGAGGAAGACATATAATGAGAAAGTACACACTTTGACAGGGCAACTTGGGAATTTAGAACTCCAACACAAAAATGCACCATCAGATACTATGATATACACCATGTTAACCAAAACCAGACAGGATCTAAATCATATTTTAAGGAAGGAAGCACAAAGAAAAGCTCTAAATATTAGGAAGCTATATGCTTACGAAGGAAACCGATCAGGCCCTCTCCTCGCTAAACTCTTACAAGCCCAACGCGCTAGATCCCAAGTGGAAAAGCTAGTGACCACAGACAAACAACACTTACATGATAGCAAACAAATAGCAGACTATTTTAGTAAATTCTATTCTAAGCTATACAATTTAGACAGCATAGACACGTTGGAACACTTGAAAGACATGCAGGAATATATAAAAGCCGCAGACCTTCCGGCCTTAGACCAAACACAAAAGGAAGCTTTGGAAGCTCCCATATCATTAACAGAAGTTGTTAGAGCCATTACCAATTTACCCACAGGAAAGAGCCCAGGTCCCGACGGCTTTACCAACGCATACTACAAATCCTTTAAAGGTATTCTAGCTCCACACCTATTGCACTTATTCAACACCTTAGACGAAAACCCTACTCTCTCTAGGGATATGCTGATGGCACATATTTCGGTCATACCAAAACCCAACAAAGACCCCACCGACCCGGGTAGTTACAGGCCTATATCCCTCTTAAATTCGGACGTCAAGATTCTGGGCAAGATTTTGGCCACACGAATTAATGGAATACTTAGCTCCCTCATACATACGGATCAGGTGGGTTTTGTCCCTGGGAGGGAAGCCAGGGACAACACAATTAGGGCGGTTACTTTGTCCTCTTATGCCAAACGTTATAACATCCCTTCAGTCCTTATAGGGACAGATGCCGAAAAGGCATTCGATCGCATTAACTGGACCTTTCTAAAAGAAACTTTACATTCCCAAGGATTCGGCCCCAAAATGATACAACGTATACTTAGTTTATATTCCCAACCTACAGCTAGAGTCAAAGCCAATGGAATGCTTTCAGATCCCTTTGACATAAAAAATGGGACGAGACAGGGCTGCCCCTTATCCCCCATACTGTTTATCCTGACTATGGAAGTCCTTGCAGCTAACATCAGGCAGAACGAAGAGATAAAAGGAATCCCAATAGGACCTCATAGCTTTAAAGTAGCGATGTACGCAGACGACATCTTATTTTCACTAGCAGATCCCCTCACCAGTATACCTGAAGTGCTGCGACAAATAGACACCTTTGGTAAATTCTCCAACTTCTTAGTTAACAAACATAAATCAGAAATTTTAAACATATCACTCCCTACTTCCAACTTTCGCTCCATCAGTGAGATATGCCCATTAAAACTACAAGAAAAATCTTTAAAATATCTGGGGGTAAATATCTCCCCAAACATGGCACAACTATTCGACGAAAACTACCTGACACTTTCTCGCAAACTACAAGTAGACCTCAATACATGGTCATCTAAACCAATTACATGGTGGGGGAGAACTCAATGTGTTAAAATGACAGTCTTGCCCAGGGTCTTGTACGTATTCCAAACCCTCCCAATCCCAGTCCCCAAATGGTATGTAGTGCATATACAAAAACTTATCAATCTATTTATTTGGGGGAAAATTAAGCCGAGGGTGAATAGGGAAAACCTATATAGAACACAGGATAGGGGAGGATTGGGCTTACCTTGTATACAAGATTATCTAGACGCAGTAACGTTGCAGAGAGTAATAGATTGGCACAGGTCGGCTGATACTAAAGCGTGGGTAGCAATAGATTCACACATCCTTAAAACCCCTGAGGTAGGAGCCCTTTGTTGGGTCCCTAAAGAACTCAGACCACCCCAGTGTACAGAGCTTACCATACACCGTAGAACATTTGAATCTTGGGATTTAATCACCACAAGGAGAAAACATATCTCGGGAGTTCGTTCTCCACTATTCCCAATCCCGAGAAATGCAGAACTAATAGGGGGATTGGATAAAGGTCAAAGGAGATTGACGGGCTGGGGGTATACTATTCCATTAAATGAATTTGTTACACGGGGGAAGCTCAAAAAGAAAGAAGATTTGAATGACATACTAGGAGGTAGTTATTCAGGATGGTTAAAATATTCCCAGTTAGCTCACTTTGTACATACATCACCCCATAGACAGGACTACCTGAGGGAGCTAACCCCATTTGAGAGCCACTGCATCACTAAAGGAACAGCAAGACATTCACTGTCTTTAGCAAAGAAAATGATCCAAGGAAAACATGCACAACAACTCCCTTCATACACACATCACTGGCATACGAAATTCGCACTGAGTTACAGATAGAAGATTGGCAATACATTTTCATGCGAACAGGGAAAGCCTCAACCTCCCCCCAAGCCCTAGAACTCAACTACAAGGTCTTATCACGTTGGTACCTCACCCCGGAGAGGTTACAATCTATCTACCCTGAAAGCTCAGGGAAATGCTGGCGAGGGTGTGAGGGGAGAGGCACCTACCTACATATGTGGTGGAGTTGCCCCAAGGTACAACCCCTGTGGAGCGCAGTGGAAAGTTATCTTAGACCACTACTGGGGAATGACATCTCTTTGTCGCCTAGAATTGCGCTACTGAATGACCTGCCGAAACTACCATGCAAATTAAGACTGACTATACTCCAAATGAGCATGACAGGAGCCAAATCGCTCATAGCCTTACACTGGAAGACCCCCTACTCACCACATTGACAAACTGGATAGACAAAGTAACTGACCTCCTAAACATGGAGGAATATGGCTACACTAAGAGGGGGAAAGCACACATGCTAGCAGACATAAAATTCCTATGGGAGGGTGGTAGACGAGATGGCGCCCCAACTGCATCCACGGAAACTTAGCTCCTGGGCCCCCAGGGGGGGCACTTCAACAAGACTTTCTTTAGAAGGACTAATGAACGAAAGGACAGATTGACAACCACACTTTTAAAATCTCTTTTGAAGACGTACTTCCTCGAGACATATAATATAGCGGAAGACAGATATTTTCTTTTTCCCCTTTTCTTTTCTTCTTTTTTCTTTTACTTTCTTTCTTCTTCTGTTTGTTTTATGTGCAAGCTTAAGTTGTTTACAAACTGTTATTATCTTTAAGATTCAATTCTCTTTTTTGTGATTCAAAGTATAAGAGTAAGTTAACATAGACCAGTTATCAATCCCCGGTGTGAAACTTTGGACTTTGAGACATTTACAAGAACCCGGGTTATAGTTAGCTCAAAACCAATAATGTCAATGCCATGTATATAATATATGTCTACCATAGATAAGAATATCATTCGAAATGCATTGTACAATCTTGTTTTGAATCAATAAAACAGTTTTCAAAAAAAAAAAAAAAAAAAAAAAAAAAAAAAATGAAATTATCAAAAATAAAAACAAATTACTCCTAATCTAATAGCCCTAACAAAATACCCCCCCACCCAAAAAAAAACCTAGCCTACACTAAACTGCCAATGGCCCTTTAAAGGGCCTTTTGCGTGGCATTGCCCCAAAGAAATCAGCTCTTTTACTTGTAAAAAAAAATACAAACAACCCTCCCTACAGTAAAACCCACCACCCACACAACCAAAGCCCCAAATAAAAACCTATCTAAATAAACCTAAGCTAACCATTGCCGTGGCAGCAAAGTCTTCATCCAAGTGGGCAGAAGTCTTCATCCAGACGGCATCTTCTATCTTCATCCATCCGGCACGGAGCGGGTCCATCTTCAAGACATCCGGCGCGGAGCATCCTATTCTTCTGATATTCGCTGTAGAATGAAGTTTCCCTTTAAGTGACGTCATCCAAAATGGCATCCCTTACATTCTGATTGGCCGATTTTATTCTAAATCCTATTGTCTGTTCCAATCAGCCAATAGATTTGAGCTTTCATCCTACTGCGGCTGATCCAATCAGCCAATAGGATTGAGCTCGCATTCTATTGGATGATTGGAATAGCCAATAGAATGCAAGCTCAATCCTATTGGTTGATTGGATCAGCCAATAGGATAAAAGCTCAATCCTAGAATAGAATTCTATCAGCCAATTGGAATGTAAGGGACGCCATCTTGGATAACGTCACTTAAAGGGAAACTTCATTCTACAACGAACATCAGAAGAAGAGGATGCTCCGTGCCGGATGTCTTGAAGATGGACCCGCTACACGCTGGATGGATGAAGATAAAAGATGCCATCTGGATGAAGACTTCTGCTCGCTTAGATGAAGACTTCTGCTGGCTTTGATGAGGACTTCTGCCCGCTTGGATGAAGACTTCTGCCGGCTTGGATGAAGACTTTTGCCCGCTTGGATGAAGACTTCTGCTGTTTTCAATGAGGAATTCTGCCCGCTTGGATGAAGACTTCTGCTGCCTGGATGAGGATGGATGTCTGGTCTTCGAAAAATGTAAGTGGATTGTTGGAGGTTAGTGTTTTTTTAAGGGTTTATTGGGTGGGTTTTATTTTTAGCTTAGGGTTTGGGCAGTAAAAGAGCTAAATGCCCTTTTAAGGGCAACGCCCATCCAAATGCCCCTTTCAGGGCAATGGTTAGCTTAGGTTTTTATTTGTGGGGTTTGGTTGTGTGAGTGGTGGGTTTTACTGTTGGGGGGTTAGTTGTAATTTTTTTACAGGTAAAAGAGCTGATTTCTTTGGGGCAATGCCCCGCAAAAGGCCCTTTTAAGGGCCATTGGCAGTTTAGTGTAGGCTAGGTTTATTTTTTATTTTGGGGGGGGGGCTTTTTTGTTTTGATAGGGCTATTAGATTAGGAGTAATTTGTTTTTATTTTTGATAATTTCGTTTTTTATTTTGTGTAATTTAGTGTTTTTTTTTTGTTATTTAGATAATTATATTTGATTCATTTAATTTATTTCATTTTATTGTAATGCTAGGTTTTAGTGTAAGGCAGGTTAGGTTTTATTTTACAGGTAACTTTGTATGTATTTTAACTAGGTAGCTAGTAAATAGTTAATAACTATTTACTAACTAGTCTACCTAGTTAAAATTAATACAAACTTACCTGTGAAATAAAAATAAAACCTAAGATAGCTACAATATAACTAATAGTTATTTTGTAGCTAGCATAAGTTTTATTTCACAGGTAAGTATGTAAATAGGAATTATTTAGATAATAATTGTAAGGTTTATTTAGATTTATTTTAATTATATTTAAGTTAGGGGTTGTTAGGGTTGTGCTTAGGGTTACGTTAGGGTTAGGGTTAGGGTTATGCTTAGGGTTAGGGGTTAATATATTTATTTAGTGTTAGTGATGTTGGAGGCCAGAGGTTTAGGGGTTAATAACTTTAGTAAAGTGGCGGCGACATTGGGAGTGGCAAATTAGGGGTTAATAACTGTAATGTAGGTAGCGGCGATTTTAAGGGCGACAGATTAGGGGTTAATAAGTGTATTTAGGTGGCAGCGATGTTAGGGGCAGAAGATTAGATTTTTTCCCCCATAGACATCAATGAGGCTGCGTAACAGAGATTTTGTTCCTGCGATCGCAGGTGTTAGGCTTTTTTTTGCCGGCTCTCCCAATTGATGTGTATGGGGAAATCGTGCACGAGCACATCACAGCAGCGCTTGTATTTGGCTGAAGCATGGAGCTCAACGCCACTATATTGCATGCGCAAACCAGGTTTTTTCAAACCTGTAATAGCAGCGCTATGAAAGGTGAGCGATGAAAGTAACGTAAACAAAATTAGCGAGCAGCCATAACGCCATAACTTGTAATCTAGCCATTTGTGTTTTTTCCCGTAATTTAGAGTTTATTATTTTTTGTAATTTTAGATTTTTTCATTTTTCTCGTAGTGTGAGTTTTTTTTAAAATTTGTCATTTAGATTTTTTAATTGGTAGTATTTTTTTATTTTATTAGAATAGTAAGGTTAGTTTAATTTATAATTTAATGTTAGGTTTATTTTTATTTCACAGCTAAGTTTTTATTTATTTAAAGATAGTTATATTGTAATTTTAATTTAAAGTTAGGGGGGTGTTAGATTTAGGGGTTAATAGTTTAGTGTTTTGCGATGTGGGGGGCCAGCAGTTTAGGGGTTAATAGGTTTTTGTTTGTGGGAGGCCGGAGATTTAGGAGTTAATAGGTTTATTTAGTGGCGGCAGTGTGGGAGGTGAAGGTTTAGGGGTTATTAGGTTTATTATACTGTCAGCGATGTCGGGGAGTGGCGGAATAGGGGTTAATAACTTTATTATAGTGTCTGCGATATCAGGGAGTGGCAGAACAGGGGTTAATAACTTTATTATAGTGTCGACGATGTCGGGAGTGGCAGATTAGGGGTTAATAACTTTATTTACTGTCAGCGATGTCGGGGGCGGCAGATTAGGGGTGTTTAGACTTGTGGTTTATGTTAGGGTGTTAGATTAAAATGTAACTTTTTTCCTCATAGACATCAATGGGGTTGTGTTACGGAGATTTTTCATTCCGCACTTCAGGTTTTTTTCTAACACTTTCTCCCCATTGACGTCAAAGCAGCCATGGATTTTGTGCAGTATGGAGCATAATGCCACCATATTGTACGCACAAGGAGGCTTTTCAGTAACTCGTAATGGCAGCGCTATGGAGAGTGAAATAACGCAACTTTTTTGCCATTAGTTTCGCACCCTATAGCGCAAAACTCATAATTTGGGGATAGAAAATAATGTAATTTGTATTATTAAACATATATTTCTTTATATTTCTTTATATATCGGATATATATATCTGATTCTGTTCATGTAAAATACATATCTATACCTATAAATATATAGGAATAGATATCCAGGCATAGGTATATACACACACACACACATAAATATATATATATATATATACATATATATATATATATATATATATATATATATAAATAAATATATATGTGTATTTTAAAAAATAAATATCACATTTACCTGTAGTGAAGAACATTGGAATGTGAAACATTCATATTTTCATGTCGGGTTAGCACACTTGAAAAAATATGATCAGGTTTGCGTGTGAGTAGGGTGTTATTTTTTTTCTCAGTTGTTGGGGTCCATTTACTTCAAGGGGGGGAAAACGTTACCGCTATCACAATAAATTAACCGTTTTTTGTGCCTTGGGTTAGCAAAAACTGTTTACTTTCAACTTGTAATACGCTTGTTATCTGATACACATAAAAAGCTTACTGCTAGCAGAGTTAACGCTCAAGCGGAATCTGGCCCAAATACAGATATATTTATAAATATCTATTTATAAATACTAAGAATATATTCCCCTATATGTTTTTTTTTTCCCTTTTCATTCTCCATTAACTTCTATGGGGAATACATTAATGCGATTGCGATATTGTAACTTGTAATACGCTTGGTATCTGACAGGCGCAAAAAGGTGAAGTTGAGCGGAGGTAGCATGTAAGCGGGAGGGATAAATAGCGCTCCACTCGTAATCTAGCCCAGTATTGAGTGTCTCCTTTTTAATTTTACAATTTTAGTAGAGAGACTGAATCTGGAAGATTAGCAGGTTTTTTTGTCAAAGTGAATGTAAATTTTGATGCTAAAGTGCCCGGTTTTTAAAAATTCGATTAAAAACAGGGGCACTTTAATTCATCAAAATTTACATTTCCCTCCTGCTGTGAAAAAAAACTTACCTTTTAATCTTCACAGCAGCTCCAGCTTCCTCCACCCGTCGCAAAGCCTCTTCCTAGGTCTAAAATGAGGAATCCGGCTTCCTCCAATCACGGCATTGAATCAGACACTGATTCCCCCAGGGGGAAAGCTGTGATTAGAGGATGACCTATCCATCATTTCTGACATCAGAAATGGCTTGCGACAACCGGAGGAAGCTGGAGCTGCTGTGTAGATTAAAAGGTACGTTTTTTTCACAACAGGAGTGAAATGTAAATTTTGATGAATTAAAGTGCCCCTGTTTTTCATCAAATTTTTAAAAACCAAGCACTTAAGCATCAAAATTTATATTCACTTTAAATCTACCATTATAATTCTGACCTCCGAATCAGTTTGAATAATGTACTTCTGCATGCTATATAGACATTTCTCACATTCACAAAACAGATCAACAAATGGTACATTGACATTTATTCCAGGCATTGTTCTCTGTGGCTGAACATATGTTTCGTTTCTGGTCAAACAGCTGGTCCATTGATCTTCTGACATATTTTGAATTTCATTGTGTTTGCTTCTATTATTGTCCAAGCTTTTAACGTACAGCTGTTAGCAAAACATAAATATAGCTCTGAATCACAACATTCAAAACAGAATGGCAAAAAAGCCTTCAGACATTTTATATTATAGCCTCGTCTTGTCAAACCTGTGTGAGGAAAAGCACGAATTGTATCAATAAAGCATTTAGAGGCCTATTTAGCAAATGTCCTGCGGACCTGATCCGACAGTAGCTAGTATATATTTATCTGCACTATGGAGCATAGGGAGTTATTCTTCACATCACAAATATAGGGCTACAACTTGTATCATAAATTTAAGATATTTACAATAAATAGCTAAATGTATGTCTATATATCTATCTATCTATCTATCTATCTATCTATCTATCTATCCATTTATATCTATATATACAGTATCTATCTATCTCTCTATATCTCTCTATATCTCTAGATATCTCTCTAT